>NW_027219964.1:0-44575 GCF_027580195.1 Bos mutus
GGCTGTTCATGCACTCATCACGTGTCTGATCATACACTGATCACGTTACTGATAATGCACTGAACACGAAGCTGATCATTCACTGATCACGTGGCTGACCATGCACTGATCACGATGGCTGATCATGCACTGATCACGTGACTGATCATGCACTGATCACGTTGCTGATCATGCATTGATCACGTGGCTGATCATGCACTGATCACGTGCTGAGTGGCTGATCATGCACTGATCACGTGACTGATCATGCACTGATCACGTGGCTGATCATGCACTGATCACGTGGCTGATCATGCACTGATCACGTGGCTGATCATGATCACTGATCATGCACTGATCTGATCTGATCATGCACTGATCACGTGCCTGATCATGCACTGATCACGTGGCTGATCATGCACTGATCACATGGCTGATCATGCACTGATCACGTGGCTGATCATGCACTGATCACGTGGCTGATCATGCACTGATCACGTGGCTGTGCATGCACTGATCACGTGGCTGATCATGCACTGATCACGTGGCTGATCATGCACTGATCACGTGGCTGATCATGCACTGATCACGTGGCTGATCATGCACTGATCACGTGGCTGATCATGCACTGATCACGTGGCTGATCATGCACTGATCACGTCATGATCACTGATCATGTGACTGATCATGCACTGATCACGTGGCTGATCATGCACTGATCACGTGGCTGATCATGCACTGATCACGTGGCTGATCATGCACTGATCACGTGCTGATCATGCACTGATCACGTGACTGATCATGCACTGATCACGTGGCTGATCATGCACTGATCACGTGGCTGATGATGCACTGATGATCGTGGCTGATCATGCACTGATCACTGATCACACTGATCACTGCTGATCATGCACTGATCACGTGGCTGATCATGCACTGATCACGTGGCTGATCATGCACTGATCACGTGGCTGATCATGCACTGATCGTGGCTGATCATGCACTGATCACGTGGCTGATCATGCACTGATCCCATTGCTCATCATGCACTGATCACGTGACTGATCATGCACTGATCGATCGTGGCTGATCATGCACACTGATCACGTGGCTGATCATACACTGATCATGTGACTGATCATGCACTGATCACATGCCTGATCATGCACTGATCACGTGGCTGATCATGCACTGATCACGTGACTGATCATGCACTCATCACCTGCCTGATCATGCACTGATCACGTGGCTGATCATGCACTGATCACGAAGCTGATCATACACTGATCACGTGACTGTACATGCACTGATCACGTGGCTGATCATGCACTGATCACGTGGCTGATCATGCACACTGATCACGTGCTGATCATGCACTGATCACGTGGCTGATCATGCACTGATCACGTGCTGATCATGCACTGATCACGTGGCTGATGATGCACTGATCACACGTGGCTGATCATGCACTGATCACGTGGCTGATCATGCACTGATCACGTGGCTGATCATGCACTGATCACGTGGCTGATCATGATCACTGATCACTGATCGCTGATCATGCACTGATCACGTGGCTGATCATGCACTGATCACGTGGCTGATCATGCACTGATCACGTGGCTGATCATGCACTGATCACGTGGCTGATCATGCACTGATCACGTGGCTGATCATGCACTGATCACGTGGCTGATCATGCACTGATCACGTGGCTGATCATGCACTGATCACGTGGCTGATCATGCACTGATCACGTGACTGATCATGCACTGATCACGTGGCTGATCACTGCACTGATCACACTGATCACTGATCATGCACTGATCACGTGGCTGATCATGCACTGATCACGTGGCTGATCATGCACTGATCACGTGGCTGATCATGCACTGATCATATGCTGATCATGCACTGATCACGTGGCTGATCATGCACTGATCACGTGGCTGATCATACACTGATCACGTGACTGATCATGCACTGATCACGTGGCTGATCATGCACTGATCACGTGGCTGATCATGCACTGATCACGTGGCTGATCATGCACTGATCACGTGGCTGATCATGCACTAATCACGTTGCGGATCATGCACTGATCACGTGGCTGATCATACACTGATCATGAGGCTGTTCATGCACTCATCACGTGTCTGATCATACACTGATCACATTACTGATAATGCACTGAACACGTGCCTGATCATGCACTGATCACGTGGCTCATCATGCACTGATCACGAAGCTGATCATACACTGATCACGTGACTGTGCATGCACTGATCACGTGGCTGATCATGCACTGATCACGTGGCTGATCATGCACTGATCACGTGGCTGATCATGCACTGATCACGTGGCTGATCATGCACTGATCACGTGGCTGATCATGCACTGATCACGTGGCTGATCATGCACTGATCACGTGACTGATCATGCACTGATCACGTGGCTGATCATGCACTGATCACGTGGCTGATCATGCACTGATCACGTGGCTGATCATGCACTGATCACGTGGCTGATCATGCACTGATCACGTGGCTGATCATGCACTGATCACGTGGCTGATCATGCACTGATCACGTGGCTGATCATGCACTGATCACGTGGCTGATCATGCACTGATCACGTGGCTGATCATGCACTGATCGTGTGACTGATCATGCACTGATCACGTGGCTGATCATGCACTGATCACGTGGCTGATCATGCACTGATCACGTGACTGATCATGCACTGATCGTGTGCTGATGGCTGATCACGTGCTGATCATGCACTGATCACGTGGCTGATCATGCACTGATCACGTGGCTGATCATGCACTGATCGTGACTGATCATGCACTGATCACGTGGCTGATCATGCACTGATCACGTGGCTGATCATGCACTGATCACGTGGCTGATCATGCACACTGATCGTGGCTGATCATGCACTGATCACGTGGCTGATCATGCACTGATCACGTGGCTGATCATACACTGATCGTGGCTGATCATGCACTGATCACGTGGCTGATCATGCACTGATCACGTGGCTGATCATGCACTGATCACGTGGCTGATCATGCACTGATCACGTGGCTGATCATGCACTGATCACGTGGCTGATCATGCACTGATCACGTGGCTGATCATGCACACTGATCACGTGACTGATCATGCACTGATCACGTGGCTGATCATGCACTGATCACGTGGCTGATCATGCACTGATCACGTGACTGATCATGCACTGATCGTGACTGATCATGCACTGATCACGTGGCTGATCATGCACTGATCACGTGGCTGATCATGCACTGATCACGTGCTGATCATGCACTGATCACGTGGCTGATCATGCACTGATCACGTGGCTGATCATGCACTGATCACGTGGCTGATCATGCACACTGATCACGTGGCTGATCATGCACTGATCGTGTGCTGATCATGCACTGATCACGTGGCTGATCATGCACTGATCACGTGGCTGATCATGCACTGATCACGTGCTGATCATGCACTGATCACGTGATCTGATCATGCACTGATCGCACTGATCATGCACTGATCACACTGGCTGATCATGCACTGATCACGTGGCTGATCATGCACTGATCACGTGGCTGATCATGCACTGATCACGTGACTGATCATGCACTGATCACGTGGCTGATCATGCACTGATCACGTGGCTGATCATGCACTGATCATGGCTGATCATGCTGATCATCACGTGGCTGATCATGCACTGATCACGTGGCTGATCATGCACTGATCACGTGAAGCTGATCATACACTGATCACGTGACTGATCATGCACTGATCACGTGGCTGATCATGCACTGATCACGTGGCTGATCATGCACACTGATCACGTGGCTGATCATGCACTGATCACGTGACTGATCATGCACTGATCGTGGCTGATCATGCACTGATCACCGTGGCTGATCATGCACTGATCACGTGGCTGATCATGCACTGATCACGTGGCTGATCATGCACTGATCACGTGGCTGATCATGCACTGATCACGTGACTGATCATGCACTGATCACGTGGCTGATCATGCACTGATCACGTGGCTGATCATGCACTGATCACGTGCTGATCATGCACTGATCACGTGGCTGATCATGCACTGATCACGTGGCTGATCATACACTGATCACGTGACTGATCATGCACTGATCACGTGGCTGATCATGCACTGATCACGTGGCTGATCATGCACTGATCACGTGACTGATCATGCACTGATCACGTGACTGATCATGCACTGATCACGTGGCTGATCATGCACTGATCACGTGGCTGATCATGCACTGATCACGTGGCTGATCATGCACTGATCACGTGGCTGATCATGCTGATCATGGCTGATCATGCACTGATCACGTGGCTGATCATGCACTGATCACGTGGCTGATCATGCACTGATCACGTGGCTGATCATGCACTGATCACGTGACTGATCATGCACTGATCACGTGGCTGATCATGCACTGATCACGTGGCTGATCATGCACTGATCACGTGGCTGATCATGCACTGATCACGTGGCTGATCATGCACTGATCACGTGGCTGATCATGCACTGATCACGTGGCTGATCATGCACTGATCACTGATCTGATCATGCACTGATCTGATGCACTGATGATCACGTGGCTGATCATGCACTGATCACGTGGCTGATCATGCACTGATCACGTGGCTGATCATGCACTGATCACGTGGCTGATCATGCACTGATCACGTGGCTGATCATGCACTGATCACGTGGCTGATCATGCACTGATCACGTGGCTGATCATGCACTGATCACGTGGCTGATCATGCACTGATCACGTGGCTGATCATGCACTGATCACGTGGCTGATCATGCACTGATCACGTGGCTGATCATGCACTGATCACGTGGCTGATCATGCACTGATCACGTGGCTGATCATGCACTGATCACGTGGCTGATCATGCACTGATCACGTGGCTGATCATGCACTGATCACGTGGCTGATCATGCACTGATCACGTGGCTGATGCACTGATCACTGTGGCTGATCATGCACTGATCACGTGGCTGATCATGCACTGATCACGTGCTGATCATGCACTGATCACGTGGCTGATCATGCACTGATCACGTGGCTGATCATGCACTGATCACGTGGCTGATCATACACTGATCACGTGGCTGATCATGCACTGATCACGTGGCTGATCATGCACTGATCACGTGGCTGATCATGCACTGATCACGTGGCTGATCATGCACTGATCACGTGACTGATCATGCACTGATCACGTGGCTGATCATGCACTGCACTGATCACGTGGCTGATCATGCACTGATCACGTGGTGACTGATCATGCACTGATCGCGTGACTGATCATGCACTGATCACGTGGCTGATCATGCACTGATCACGTGGCTGATCATGCACTGATCACGTGGCTGATCATGCACTGATCACGTGGCTGATCATGCACTGATCACGTGGCTGATCATGCACTGATCACGTGGCTGATCATGCACTGATCACGTGACTGATCATGCACTGATCACGTGGCTGATCATGCACTGATCACGTGGCTGATCATGCACTGATCACGTGGCTGATCATGCACTGATCACGTGGCTGATCATGCACTGATCACGTGGCTGATCATGCACACTGATCACGTGGCTGATCATGCACTGATCACGTGGCTGATCATGCACTGATCACGTGACTGATCATGCACTGATCACGTGGCTGATCATGCACTGATCACGTGACTGATCATGCACTGATCACGTGGCTGATCATGCACTGATCACGTGGCTGATCATGCACTGATCACGTGGCTGATCATGCACTGATCACGTGGCTGATCATGCACTGATCACGTGGCTGATCATGCACTGATCACGTGGCTGATCATGCACTGATCACGTGGCTGATCATGCACTGATCACGTGGCTGATCATGCACTGATCACGTGGCTGATCATGCACTGATCACGTGGCTGATCATGCACTGATCACGTGGCTGATCATGCACTGATCACGTGGCTGATCATGCACTGATCACGTGGCTGATCATGCACTGATCACGTGGCTGATCATGCACTGATCACGTGGCTGATCATGCACTGATCACGTGGCTGATCATGCACTGATCACGTGGCTGATCATGCACTGATCACGTGGCTGATCATGCACTGATCACGTGGCTGGCTGATCATGCACTGATCACACTGATCACGTGGCTGATCATGCACTGATCACGTGGCTGATCATGCACTGATCACGTGGCTGATCATGCACTGATCACGTGGCTGATCATGCACTGATCACGTGGCTGATCATGCACTGATCACGTGACTGACTGATGCACTGTGGCTGATCATGCACTGATCACGTGGCTGATCATGCACTGATCACGTGACTGATCATGCACTGATCACGTGGCTGATCATGCACTGATCACGTGGCTGATCATGCACTGATCACGTGGCTGATCATGCACTGATCACGTGGCTGATCATGCACTGATCACGTGGCTGATCATGCACTGATCACGTGGCTGATCATGCACTGATCACGTGGCTGATCATGCACTGATCACGTGGCTGATCATGCACTGATCACGTGGCTGATCATGCACTGATCACGTGGCTGATCATGCACTGATCACGTGGCTGATCATGCACTGATCACGTGGCTGATCATGCACTGATCACGTGGCTGATCATGCACTGATCACGTGGCTGATCATGCACTGATCACGTGACTGATCATGCACTGATCACGTGGCTGATCATGCACTGATCACGTGGCTGATCATGCACTGATCACGTGGCTGATCATGCACTGATCACGTGGCTGATCATGCACTGATCACGTGGCTGATCATGCACTGATCACGTGGCTGATCATGCACTGATCACGTGGCTGATCATGCACTGATCACGTGCTGATCATACACTGATCACGTGGCTGATCATGCACTGATCACGTGGCTGATCATGCACTGATCACGTGGCTGATCATGCACTGATCACGTGGCTGATCATGCACTGATCACGTGGCTGATCATGCACTGATCACGTGGCTGATCATGCACTGATCACGTGGCTGATCATGCACTGATCACGTGGCTGATCATGCACTGATCACGTGGCTGATCATGCACTGATCACGTGGCTGATCATGCACTGATCACGCTGATCTGATCATGCACTGATCGCGTGACTGATCATGCACTGATCACGTGGCTGATCATGCACTGATCACGTGGCTGATCATGCACTGATCACGTGGCTGATCATGCACTGATCACGTGACTGATCATGCACTGATCACGTGGCTGATCATGCACTGATCACGTGGCTGATCATGCACTGATCACGTGGCTGATCATGCACTGATCACGTGACTGATCATGCACTGATCACGTGGCTGATCATGCACTGATCACGTGGCTGATCATGCACTGATCACGTGGCTGATCATGCACTGATCACGTGGCTGATCATGCACTGATCACGTGGCTGATCATGCACTGATCACGTGGCTGATCATGCACTGATCACGTGGCTGATCATGCACTGATCACGTGGCTGATCATGCACTGATCACGTGACTGATCATGCACTGATCACGTGGCTGATCATGCACTGATCACGTGGCTGATCATGCACTGATCACGTGGCTGATCATGCACTGATCACGTGGCTGATCATGCACTGATCACGTGGCTGATCATGCACTGATCACGTGGCTGATCATGCACTGATCACGTGGCTGATCATGCACTGATCACGAAGCTGATCATACACTGATCACGTGGCTGATCATGCACTGATCACGTGGCTGATCATACACTGATCACGTGGCTGATCATGCACTGATCACGTGGCTGATCATGCACTGATCACGACTGCTGATCATCACACTGATCATGTGACTGATCATGCACTGATCACGTGGCTGATCATGCACTGATCCGTGGCTGATCATGCACTGATCACGTGACTGATCATGCACTGATCACGTGGCTGATCATGCACTGATCCGTGGCGTGGCTGATCATGCACTGATCACGTGCTGATCATGCACTGATCACGTGGCTGATCATGCACTGATCACGTGGCTGATCATGCACTGATCACGTGGCTGATCATGCACTGATCACGTGGCTGATCATGCACTGATCACGTGGCTGATCATGCACTGATCACGTGGCTGATCATGCACTGATCACGTGGCTGATCATGCACTGATCACGTGGCTGATCATGCACTGATCACGTGGCTGATCATGCACTGATCACGTGGCTGATCATGCACTGATCACGTGGCTGATCATGCACTGATCACGTGGCTGATCATGCACTGATCACGTGGCTGATCATGCACTGATCGCGTGCTGATCATGCACTGATCACGTGGCTGATCATGCACTGATCACGTGACTGATCATGCACTGATCACGTGGCTGATCATGCACTGATCACGTGGCTGATCATGCACTGATCGCGTGGCTGATCATGCACTGATCACGTGGCTGATCATGCACTGATCACGTGACTGATCATGCACTGATCACGTGGCTGATCATGCACTGATCACGTGACTGATCATGCACTGATCACGTGGCTGATCATGCACTGATCACGTGGCTGATCATGCACTGATCGCGTGGCTGATCATGCACTGATCACGTGACTGATCATGCACTGATCACGTGGCTGATCATGCACTGATCACGTGGCTGATCATGCACTGATCACGTGGCTGATCATGCACTGATCACGTGACTGATCATGCACTGATCACGTGGCTGATCATGCACTGATCACGTGGCTGATCATGCACTGATCACGTGGCTGATCATGCACTGATCACGTGGCTGATCATGCACTGATCACGTGGCTGATCATGCACTGATCACGTGGCTGATCATGCACTGATCACGTGGCTGATCATGCACTGATCACGTGACTGATCATGCACTGATCACGTGGCTGATCATGCACTGATCACGTGGCTGATCATGCACTGATCACGTGGCTGATCATGCACTGATCACGTGGCTGATCATGCACTGATCGCGTGGCTGATCATGCACTGATCACGTGGCTGATCATGCACTGATCACGTGGCTGATCATGCACTGATCACGTGACTGATCATGCACTGATCACGTGATCTGATCATGCACTGATCACGTGGCTGATCATGCACTGATCACGTGGCTGATCATGCACTGATCACGTGGCTGATCATGCACTGATCACGTGGCTCTGCATGCACTGATCACGTGGCTGATCATGCACTGATCACGTGGCTGATCATGCACTGATCACGTGGCTGATCATGCACTGATCACGTGGCTGATCATGCACTGATCACGTGGCTGATCATGCACTGATCACGTGGCTGATCATGCACTGATCACGTGGCTGATCATGCACTGATCACGTGGCTGATCATGCACTGATCACGTGGCTGATCATGCACTGATCACGTGGCTGATCATGCACTGATCGCGTGGCTGATCATGCACTGATCACGTGGCTGATCATGCACTGATCACGTGCCTGATCATGCACTGATCACGTGACTGATCATGCACTGATCACGTGGCTGATCATGCACTGATCACGTGGCTGATCATGCACTGATCACGTGACTGATCATGCACTGATCGTACGTGCTGATCATGCACTGATCACGTGGCTGATCATGCACTGATCACGTGGCTGATCATGCACTGATCGCGTGGCTGATCATGCACTGATCACGTGACTGATCATGCACTGATCACGTGGCTGATCATGCACTGTTCACGTGGCTGATCATGCACTGATCACGTGGCTGATCATGCACTGATCATGCGTGGCTGATCATGCACTGATCGTGGCTGATCATGCACTGATCACGTGGCTGATCATGCACTCACGTCACGTGGCTGATCATGCACTGATCACGTGGCTGATCATGCACTGATCACGTGGCTGATCATGCACTGATCACGTGCCTGATCATGCACTGATCACGTGGCTGATCATGCACTGATCACGTGGCTGATCATGCACTGATCACGTGGCTGATCATGCACTGATCACGTGGCTGATCATGCACTGATCACGTGACTGATCATGCACTGATCACGTGGCTGATCATGCACTGATCACGTGGCTGATCATGCACTGATCACGTGGCTGATCATACACTGATCACGTGGCTGATCATGCACTGATCACGTGGCTGATCATGCACTGATCACGTGGCTGATCATGCACTGATCACGTGCCTGATCATACACTGATCACGTGGCTGATCATGCACTGATCACGTGGCTGATCATGCACTGATCACGTGGCTGATCATGCACTGATCACGTGGCTGATCATGCACTGATCACGTGGCTGATCATGCACTGATCACGTGGCTGATCATGCACTGATCGTGGTGCTGATCATGCACTGATCACGTGGCTGATCATACACTGATCACGTGACTGATCATACGCTGATCACTGATCACGTGGCTGATCATACACTGATCACGTGCTGATCATGCACTGATCACGTGGCTGATCATGCACTGATCACGTGGCTCTGCTTGATCATGCACTGATCATGCACTGATGTGGCTGATCATGCACTGATCACGTGGCTGATCATGCACTGATCACGTGACTGATCATGCACTGATCACGTGACTGATCATGCACTGATCGTGGCTGATCATACACTGATCACGTGACTGATCATGCACTGATCCGTGGCTGATCATGCACTGATCACGTGGCTGATCATGCACTGATCGTGGCTGATCATGCACTGATCACGTGACTGATCATGCACTGATCACTGATCTGGCTGATCATGCACTGATCGCGTGGCTGATCATGCACTGATCACGTGGCTGATCATACACTGATCACGTGACTGATCATGCACTGATCACGTGGCTGATCATTCAACTGATCACGTGGCTGATCATGCACTGATCACGTGACTGATCATGCACTGATCACGTGACTGATGCATGCACTGATCACGTGGCTGATCATGCACTGATCACGTGGCTGATCATGCACTGATCACGTGACTGATCATGCACTGATCACGTGACTGATCATGCACTGATCACGTGGCTGATCATGCACTGATCACGTGGCTGATCATGCACTGATCACGTGGCTGATCATGCACTGATCACGTGGCTGATCATGCACTGATCACGTGGCTGATCATGCACTGATCACGTGGCTGATCATGCACTGATCACGTGACTGATCATGCACTGATCACGTGGCTGATCATGCACTGATCACGTGGCTGATCATGCACTGATCACGTGGCTGATCATGCACTGATCACGTGGCTGATCATGCACTGATCACGTGGCTGATCATGCACTGATCACGTGACTGATCATGCACTGATCACGTGGCTGATCATGCACTGATCACGTGGCTGATCATGCACTGATCATCTGGCTGATCATGCACTGATCACGAAGCTGATCATACACTGATCACGTGACTGTGCATGCACTGATCACGTGGCTGATCATGCACTGATCACGTGGCTGATCATGCACTGATCACGTGGCTGATCATGCACTGATTCCGTGTGACTGATCATGCACTGATCACGTGGCTGATCATGCACTGATCACGTGGCTGATCATGCACTGATCACGTGGCTGATCATGCACTGATCACGTAACTGATCATGCACTGATCACGTGACTGATCATGCACTGATCACGTGGCTGATCATGCACTGATCACGTGGCTGATCATGCACTGATCACGTGGCTGATCATGCACTGATCACGTGGCTGATCATGCACTGATCGTGGCTGATCATGCACTGATCACGTGACTGATCATGCACTGATCATCGCGTGGCTGATCATGCACTGATCACGTGGCTGATCATGCACTGATCACGTGACTTATCATGATTCGTGGCTGGCTGACACTGATCACGTGGCTGATCATGCACTGATCACGTGGCTGATCATGCACTGATCACGTGGCTGATCATGCACTGATCACGTGGCTGATCATGCACTGATCACGTGGCTGATCATGCACTGATCACGTGGCTGATCATGCACTGATCACGTGACTGATCATGCACTGATCCGTGACTGATCATGCACTGATCACGTGGCTGATCATGCACTGATCACGTGGCTGATCATGCACTGATCACGTGGACTGATCATGCACTGATCACGTGGCTGATCATGCACTGATCACGTGGCTGATCATGCACTGATCACGTGGCTGATCATGCACTGATCACGTGGCTGATCATGCACTGATCACGTGGCTGATCATGCACTGATCACGTGCCTGATCATGCACTGATCACGTGGCTGATCATGCACTGATCACGTGGCTGATCATGCACTGATCACGTGGCTGATCATGCACTGATCACGTGGCTGATCATGCACTGATCACGTGGCTGATCATGCACTGATCACGTGGCTGATCATGCACTGATCACGTGACTGATCATGCACTGATCACGTGGCTGATCATGCACTGATCACGTGGCTGATCATGCACTGATCACGTGGCTGATCATGCACTGATCACGTGGCTGATCATGCACTGATCACGTGGCTGATCATGCACTGATCACGTGGCTGATCATGCACTGATCACGTGCTGATCATGCACTGATCACGTGGCTGATCATGCACTGATCACGTGCTGATCATGCACTGATCACGTGACTGATCATGCACTGATCACGTGGCTGATCATGCACTGATCACGTGGCTGATCATGCACTGATCACGTGGCTGATCATGCACTGATCGTGACTGATCATGATCATGCACACTGATCATGCACTGATGATCATACACTGATCACGTGACTGATCATGCACTGATCACGTGGCTGATCATGCACTGATCACGTGGCTGATCATGCACTGATCACGTGGCTGATCATGCACTGATCACGTGGCTGATCATGCACTGATCACGTGGCTGATCATGCACTGATCACGTGGCTGATCATGCACTGATCACGTGGCTGATCATGCACTGATCACGTGGCTGATCATGCACTGATCACGTGGCTGATCATGCACTGATCACGTGGCTGATCATGCACTGATGATCCGTGACTGATCATGCACTGATCACGTGGCTGATCATGCACTGATCACGTGGCTGATCATGCACTGATCCGTGACTGATCATGCACTGATCACGTGGCTGATCATGCACTGATCACGTGGCTGATCATGCACTGATCACGTGGCTGATCATGCACTGATCACGTGACTGATCATGCACTGATCACGTGGCTGATCATGCACTGATCACGTGGCTGATCATGCACTGATCACGTGGCTGATCATGCACTGATCACGTGGCTGATCATGCACTGATCACGTGACTGATCATGCACTGATCGTGGCTGATCATACACTGCTGATCATGCACTGATCACGTGCACTGATCATGCACTGATCACGTGGCTGATCATGCACTGATCACGTGGCTGATCATGCACTGATCACGTGGCTGATCATCACTGATCACTGATCACGTGGCTGATCATGCACTGATCACGTGACTGATCATGCACTGATCACGTGGCTGATCATGCACTGATCACGTGGCTGATCATGCACTGATCACGTGGCTGATCATACACTGATCACGTGACTGATCATGCACTGATCACGTGGCTGATCATGCACTGATCACGTGGCTGATCATGCACTGATCACGTGGCTGATCATGCACTGATCACGTGGCTGATCATGCACTGATCACGTGGCTGATCATGCACTGATCACGTGACTGATCATGCACTGATCACGTGGCTGATCATGCACTGATCACGTGGCTGATCATGCACTGATCACGTGGCTGATCATGCACTGATCACGTGACTGATCATGCACTGATCACGTGGCTGATCATGCACTGATCACGTGGCTGATCATGCACTGATCACGTGGCTGATCATGCACTGATCACGTGGCTGATCATGCACTGATCACGTGGCTGATCATGCACTGATCACGTGACTGATCATGCACTGATCACGTGCTGATCATGCACTGATCACGTGGCTGATCATGCACTGATCACGTGGCTGATCATGCACTGATCACGTGGCTGATCATGCGCACTGATCACGTGGCTGATCATGCACTGATCACGTGACTGATCATGCACTGATCACGTGGCTGATCATGCACTGATCACGTGCCTGATCATGCACTGATCACGTGGCTGATCATGCACTGATCACATGGCTGATCATGCGCTGATCACGCGTGATCTGATCATCATGCACTGATCACGTGGCTGATCATGCACTGATCACGTGGCTGATCATGCACTGATCACGTGACTGATCATGCACTGATCACGTGGCTGATCATGCACTGATCACGTGGCTGATCATGCACTGATCACGTGGCTGATCATGCACTGATCACGTGGCTGATCATGCACTGATCACGTGGCTGATCATGCACTGATCACGTGGCTGATCATGCACTGATCACGTGCTGATCATGCACTGATCACGTGGCTGATCATGCACTGATCACGTGGCTGATCATGCACTGATCACGTGGCTGATCATGCACTGATCACGTGGCTGATCATGCACTGATCACGTGACTGATCATGCACTGATCACGTGGCTGATCATGCACTGATCACGTGGCTGATCATGCACTGATCACGTGACTGATCATGCACTGATCACGTGGCTGATCATGCACTGATCACGTGGCTGATCATGCACTGATCACGTGGCTGATCATGCACTGATCACGTGGCTGATCATGCACTGATCCGTGGCTGATCATGCACTGATCACGTGGCTGATCATGCACTGATCACGTGGCTGATCATGCACTGATCACGTGGCTGATCATGCACTGATCACGTGCTGATCATGCACTGATCACGTGGCTGATCATGCACTGATCACGTGGCTGATCATGCACTGATCACGTGGCTGATCATGCACTGATCACGTGGCTGATCATGCACTGATCACGTGGCTGATCATGCACTGATCACGTGACTGATCATGCACTGATCACGTGGCTGATCATGCACTGATCACGTGGCTGATCATGCACTGATCACGTGCTGATCATGCACTGATCACGTGGCTGATCATGCACTGATCACGTGACTGATCATGCACTGATCACGTGGCTGATCATGCACTGATCACGTGGCTGATCATACACTGATCACGTGGCTGATCATGCACTGATCACGTGGCTGATCATGCACTGATCACGTGGCTGATCATGCACTGATCACGTGGCTGATCATGCACTGATCACGTGGCTGATCATGCACTGATCACGTGGCTGATCATGCACTGATCACGTGGCTGATCATGCACTGATCACGTGGCTGATCATGCACTGATCACGTGACTGATCATGCACTGATCACGTGGCTGATCATGCACTGATCACGTGGCTGATCATGCACTGATCACGTGGCTGATCATGCACTGATCACGTGGCTGATCATGCACTGATCACGTGGCTGATCATGCACTGATCACGTGGCTGATCATGCACTGATCACGTGGCTGATCATGCACTGATCACGTGGCTGATCATGCACTGATCACGTGGCTGATCATGCACTGATCACGTGGCTGATCATGCACTGATCACGTGGCTGATCATGCACTGATCACGTGCTGATCATGCACTGATCACGTGACTGATCATGCACTGATCACGTGGCTGATCATGCACTGATCACGTGGCTGATCATGCACTGATCACGTGACTGATCATGCATGATCTGATCACGTGCACTGATCACGTGGCTGCACTGATCACGTGGCTGATCATGCACTGATCACGTGGCTGATCATGCACTGATCACGTGGCTGATCATGCACTGATCACGTGGCTGATCATGCACTGATCACGTGGCTGATCATGCACTGATCACGTGACTGATCATGCACTGATCACGTGGCTGATCATGCACTGATCACGTGGCTGATCATGCACTGATCACGTGGCTGATCATGCACTGATCACGTGGCTGATCATGCACTGATCACGTGGCTGATCATGCACTGATCACGTGGCTGATCATGCACTGATCACGTGGCTGATCGCACGCACTGATCACGTGACTGATCATGCACTGATCACGTGGCTGATCATGCACTGATCACGTGGCTGATCATGCACTGATCACGTGACTGATCATGCACTGATCACGTGGCTGATCATGCACTGATCACGTGGCTGGCTGATCATGCACTGATCACGTGACTGATCATGCACTGATCACGTGACTGATCATGCACTGATCACGTGGCTGATCATGCACTGATCGTGGCTGATCATGCACTGATCACGTGACTGATCATGCACTGATCACGTGGCTGATCATGCACTGATCACGTGGCTGATCATGCACTGATCACGTGGCTGATCATGCACTGATCACGTGGCTGATCATGCACTGATCACGTGGCTGATCATGCACTGATCACGTGGCTGATCATGCACTGATCACGTGGCTGATCATGCACTGATCACGTGACTGATCATGCACTGATCACGTGGCTGATCATGCACTGATCACGTGGCTGATCATGCACTGATCACGTGACTCATCACTGATCACTGGCTCACGTGGCTGATCATGCACTGATCGTGGCTGATGATGCACTGATCACGTGGCTGATCATGCACTGATCACGTGGCTGATCATGCACTGATCACGTGGCTGATCATGCACTGATCACGTGGCTGATCATGCACTGATCACGTGACTGATCATGCACTGATCATGTGGCTGATCATGCACTGATCACTGCTGATCATGCACTGATCACGTGCTGATCATGCACTGATCACGTGGCTGATCATGCACTGATCACGTGGCTGATCATGCACTGATCACGTGGCTGATCATGCACTGATCACGTGGCTGATCATGCACTGATCACGTGGCTGATCATGCACTGATCACGTGGCTGATCATGCACTGATCACGTGACTGATCATGCACTGATCACGTGGCTGATCATGCACTGATCACGTGGCTGATCATGCACTGATCACGTGACTGATCATGCACTGATCACGTGGCTGATCATGCACTGATCACGTGGCTGATCATGCACTGATCACGTGGCTGATCATGCACTGATCACGTGGCTGATCATGCACTGATCACGTGGCTGATCATGCACTGATCACGTGGCTGATCATGCACTGATCACGTGGCTGATCATGCACTGATCACGTGGCTGATCATGCACTGATCACGTGGCTGATCATGCACTGATCACGTGACTGATCATGCACTGATCACGTGGCTGATCATGCACTGATCACGTGGCTGATCATGCACTGATCACGTGACTGATCATGCACTGATCACGCTGATGGCTGATCATGCACTGATCACGTGGCTGATCATGCACTGATCACGTGGCTGATCATGCACTGATCACGTGGCTGATCATGCACTGATCACGTGGCTGATCATGCACTGATCACGTGACTGATCATGCACTGATCACGTGGCTGATCATGCACTGATCACGTGCTGATCTGACTGATCACATGCATACACTGATCACGTGGCTGATCATGCACTGATCGTGGCTGATCATGCACTGATCACGTGGCTGATCATGCACTGATCACGTGGCTGATCATGCACTGATCACGTGACTGATCATGCACTGATCACGTGGCTGATCATGCACTGATCACGTGGCTGATCATGCACTGATCACGTGGCTGATCATGCACTGATCACGTGACTGATCATGCACTGATCACGTGGCTGATGCACTGATCGTGGCTGATCACTGATCACGTGGCTGATCATGCACTGATCACGTGGCTGATCATGCACTGATCACGTGGCTGATCATGCACTCTGATCACGTGCCTGATCATGCACTGATCACGTGGCTGATCATGCACTGATCACGGCTGATCATGCACTGATCACGTGACTGATCATGCACTGATCACGTGGCTGATCATGCACTGATCACGTGGCTGATCATGCACTGATCACGTGGCTGATCATGCACTGATCACGTGGCTGATCATGCACTGATCACGTGGCTGATCATGCACTGATCACGTGGCTGATCATGCACTGATCACGTGGCTGATCATGCACTGATCACGTGGCTGATCATGCACTGATCACACGTGGCTGATCATGCACTGATCACGTGGCTGATCATGCACTGATCACGTGCTGATCATGCACTGATCACGTGGCTGATCATGCACTGATCACGTGGCTGATCATGCACTGATCACGTGGCTGATCATGCACTGATCACGTGGCTGATCATGCACTGATCATGGCTGATCATGCACTGATCACGTGGCTGATCATGCACTGATCACGTGGCTGATCATGCACTGATCACGTGGCTGATCATGCACTGATGGCTGATCTGATCATGCACTGATCACGTGGCTGATCATGCACTGATCACGTGACTGATCATGCACTGATCACGTGGCTGATCATGCACTGATCACGTGGCTGATCATGCACTGATCACGTGCTGATCATGCACTGATCACGTGGCTGATCATGCACTGATCACGTGGCTGATCATGCACTGATCACGTGGCTGATCATGCACTGATCACGTGGCTGATCATGCACTGATCACGTGGCTGATCATGCACTGATCACGTGGCTGATCATGCACTGATCACGTGGCTGATCATGCACTGATCACGTGGCTGATCATGCACTGATCACGTGGCTGATCATGCACTGATCACGTGGCTGATCATGCACTGATCACGTGGCTGATCATGCACTGATCACGTGGCTGATCATGCACTGATCACGTGACTGATCATGCACTGATCACGTGACTGATCATGCACTGATCACGTGGCTGATCATGCACTGATCACGTGGCTGATCATGCACTGATCACGTGGCTGATCATGCACTGATCACGTGGCTGATCATGCACTGATCCGTGGCTGATCATGCACTGATCACGTGGCTGATCATGCACTGATCACGTGACTGATCATGCACTGATCACGTGGCTGATCATGCACTGATCACGAGCTGATGATCATGCACTGATCACGTGCCTGATCATGCACTGATCACGTGGCTGATCATGCACTGATCACGTGGCTGATCATGCACTGATCACGTGACTGATCATGCACTGATCACGTGGCTGATCATGCACTGATCACGTGGCTGATCATGCACTGATCACGTGGCTGATCATGCACTGATCACGTGGCTGATCATGCACTGATCACGTGGCTGATCATGCACTGATCACGTGGCTGATCATGCACTGATCACGTGGCTGATCATGCACTGATCACGTGGCTGATCATGCACTGATCACGTGGCTGATCATGCACTGATCACGTGGCTGATCATGCACTGATCACGTGAGCTGATCATGCACTGATCGCGCACTGATCACGTGCATGCACTGATCACGTGGCTGATCATGCACTGATCACGTGGCTGATCATGCACTGATCACGTGGCTGATCATGCACTGATCACGTGACTGGCTGATCATGCACTGATCTGATCGTGGCTGATGAATGCACTGATCACGTGACTGATCATGCACTGATCACGTGGCTGATCATGCACTGATCACGTGCTGATCATACACTGATCACGTGACTGATCATGCACTGATCACGTGGCTGATCATGCACACTGATCACGTGACTGATCATGCACTGATCACGTGGCTGATCATGCACTGATCACGTGGCTGATCATGCACTGATCACGTGGCTGATCATGCACTGATCACGTGACTGATCATGCACTGATCACGTGACTGATCATGCACTGATCACGTGGCTGATCATGCACTGATCACGTGGCTGATCATGCACTGATCACGTGACTGATCATGCACTGATCACGTGACTGATCATGCACTGATCACGTGGCTGATCATGCACTGATCACGTGGCTGATCATGCACTGATCACGTGCTGATCATGCACTGATCACGTGACTGATCATGCACTGATCACGTGACTGATCATGCACTGATCACACTGATCATGCACTGATCACGTGACTGATCATGCACTGATCACGTGGCTGATCATGCACTGATCACGTGACTGATCATGCACTGATCATGCACTCATCACTGATCACGTGGCTGATCATGCACTGATCACGTGGCTGATCATGCACTGATCACGTGGCTGATCATGCACTGATCACGTGTCTGATCATACACTGATCACGTGACTGATCATGCACTGATCACGTGACTGATCATGCACTGATCACGTGGCTGATCATGCACTGATCACGTGGCTGATCATACACTGATCACGTGACTGATCATGCACTGATCACGTGGCTGATCATGCACTGATCACGTGGCTGATCATGCACTGATCACGTGGCTGATCATACACTGATCACGTGACTGATGCATGCACTGATCACGTGGCTGATCATGCACTGATTCGTGCTGATCATACACTGATCACGTGGCTGATCATGCACTGATCACGTGGCTGATCATGCACTGATCGTGGCTGATCATGCACTGATCACGTGGCTGATCATTGCACTGATCACGTGGCTGATCATGCACTGATCACGTGGCTGATCATGCACTGATCACGTGGCTGATCATGCACTGATCACGTGGCTGATCATGCACTGATCGTGACTGATCATGCACTGATCACGTGGCTGATCATGCACTGATCACGTGCTGATCATGCACTGATCACGTGACTGATCATGCACTGATCACCTGACTGATCATGCACTGATCACGTGGCTGATCATGCACTGATCACGTGGCTGATCATGCACTGATCACGTGGCTGATCATGCACTGATCACGTGGCTGATCATGCACTGATCACGTGGCTGATCATGCACTGATCACGTGGCTGATCATGCACTGATCACGTGACTGATCATGCACTGATCACGTGGCTGATCATGCACTGATCACGTGGCTGATCATGCACTGATCACGTGGCTGATCATCACTGCACTGATCACGTGCCTGATCATGCACTGATCACGTGACTGATCATGCACTGATCACGTGGCTGATCATGCACTGATCACGAAGCTGATCATGCACTGATCACGTGGCTGATCATGCACTGATCTCGTGGCTGATCATGCACTGATCACGTGACTGATCATGCACTGATCACGTGCCTGATCATGCACTGATCACGTGGCTGATCATGCACTGATCACGTGGCTGATCATGCACACTGATCACGTGACTGATCATGCACTGATCTCGTGGCTGATCATGCACTGATCACGTGGCTGATCATGCACTGATCACGTGGCTGATCATGCACTGATCACGTGGCTGATCGTGGCTGATCACTGATCACGTGGCTGATCATGCACTGATCACGTGGCTGATCATGCACTGATCACGTGGCTGATCATGCACTGATCACGTGGCTGATCATGCACTGATCACGTGGCTGATCATGCACTGATCACGTGGCTGATCATGCACTGATCACGTGACTGATCATGCACTGATCGTGGCTGATCATGCACTGATCACGTGGCTGATCATGCACTGATCACGTGGCTGATCATGCACTGATCACGTGGCTGATCATGCACTGATCACGTGGCTGATCATGCACTGATCACGTGGCTGATCATGATCACTGCACTGATCGTGGCTGATCATGCACTGATCACGTGGGCTGATCATGCACTGATCACGTGGCTGATCATGCACTGATCACGTGGCTGATCATGCACTGATCACGTGGCTGATCATGCACTGATCCCGTGGCTGATCATGCACTGATCACGTGGCTGATCATGCACTGATCACGTGCCTGATCATGCACTGATCACGTGGCTGATCATGCACTGATCACGTGACTGATCGCACTGATCACGTGACTGATCATGCACTGATCACGTGGCTGATCATGCACTGATCACGTGGCTGATCATGCACTGATCACGTGGCTGATCATGCACTGATCACGTGGCTGATCATGCACTGATCACGTGGCTGATCATGCACTGATCGCGTGGCTGATGCACTGATCACGTGACTGATCATGCACTGATCACGTGACTGATCATGCACTGATCACGTGGCTGATCATCACTGATCACTGATCATGCATGACTGATCATGCACTGATGATCACGTCATGCATGCACTGATCACGTGGCTGATCATGCACTGATCACGTGGCTGATCATGCACTGATCACGTGACTGATCATGCACTGATCACGTGGCTGATCATGCACTGATCACGTGGCTGATCATGCACTGATCGTGGCTGATCATGCACTGATCACGTGGCTGATCATGCACTGATCACGTGGCTGATCATGCACTGATCACGTGGACTGATCATGCACTGATCACGTGGCTGATCATGCACTGATCACGTGGCTGATCATGCACTGATCGTGGCTGATCATGCACTGATCGTGGCTGATCATGCACTGATCACGTGGCTGATCATGCACTGATCACGTGCTGATCTGCACTCATCACACTGATCATGCACTGATCACGTGGCTGATCATGCACTGATCACGTGGCTGATCATGCACTGATCACGTGGCTGATCATGCACTGATCACGTGGCTGATCATGCACTGATCACGTGGCTGATCATGCACTGATCACGTGGCTGATCATCATACACTGATCACGTGGCTGATCATGCACTGATCACTGCTGATCATGCACTGATCACGTGGCTGATCATGCACTGATCACGTGGCTGATCATGCACTGATCACGTGACTGATCATGCACTGATCATGCACTGATCACGCACTGATCATGCACTGATCATGCACTGATCACGTGGCTGATCATGCACTGATCACGCGTGCCTGATCATGCACTGATCACGTGGCTGATCATGCACTGATCACGTGGCTGATCATGCACTGATCACGTGGCTGATCATGCACTGATCACGTGGCTGATCATGCACTGATCACGTGGCTGATCATGCACTGATCACGTGACTGATCATGCACTGATCACGTGGCTGATCATGCACTGATCACGTGGCTGATCATGCACTGATCACGTGGCTGATCATGCACTGATCACGTGGCTGATCATGCACTGATCACGTGGCTGATCATGCACTGATCACGTGGCTGATCATGCACTGATCGTGACTGATCGCACTGATCTGCTGATCATGCACACTGATCACGTGACTGATCATGCACTGATCACGTGGCTGATCATGCACTGATCACGTGGCTGATCATGCACTGATCACGTGGCTGATCATGCACTGATCACGTGGCTGATCATGCACTGATCACGTGGCTGATCATGCACTGATCACGTGCTGATCATGCACTGATCACGTGACTGATCACACTGATCACTGGCTGATCATGCACTGATCACGTGGCTGATCATGCACTGATCACGTGGCTGATCATGCACTGATCACGTGGCTGATCATGCACTGATCACGTGGCTGATCATACACTGATCACGTGGCTGATCATGCACTGATCACGTGGCTGATCATGCACTGATCACGTGGCTGATCATGCACTGATCACGTGGCTGATCATGCACTGATCACGTGACTGATCATGCACTGATCACGTGGCTGATCATGCACTGATCGTGTGGCTGATCATGCACTGATCACACGTGACTGATCATCATGCACTGATCACGTGGCTGATCATGCACTGATCACGTGGCTGATCATGCACTGATCACGTGGCTGATCATGCACTGATCACGTGGCTGATCATGCACTGATCACGTGCTGATCATGCACTGATCACGTGACTGATCATGCACTGATCACGTGGCTGATCATGCACTGATCACGTGGCTGATCATGCACTGATCACGTGGCTGATCATGCACTGATCACGTGGCTGATCATGCACTGATCATCATGCACTGATCATGCACTGATCACGTGGCTGATCATGCACTGATCACGTGGCTGATCATGCACTGATCACGTGGCTGATCATGCACTGATCACGTGGCTGATCATGCACTGATCACGTGGCTGATCATGCACTGATCACGTGGCTGATCATGCACTGATCACGTGGCTGATCATGCACTGATCACGTGGCTGATCATGCACTGATCACGTGGCTGATCATGCACTGATCACGTGACTGCTGATCATGCACTGATCACGTGGCTGATCATGCACTGATCACGTGGCTGATCATGCACTGATCACGTGGCTGATCATGCACTGATCACGTGACTGATCATGCACTGATCACGTGGCTGATCATGCACTGATCACGTGGCTGATCATGCACTGATCACGTGACTGATCATGCACTGATCACTGATCATGCACTGATCTCGAGCTCATCATGCACTGATCACGTGGCTGATCATGCACTGATCACGTGGCTGATCATGCACTGATCACGTGGCTGATCATGCACTGATCACGTGGCTGATCATGCACTGATCACGTGGCTGATCATGCACTGATCACGTGATCTGATCATGCACTGATCACGTGGCTGATCATGCACTGATCACGTGGCTGATGATCATGCACTGATCACGTGACTGATCATGCACTGATCACGTGCTGATCATGCACTGATCACGTGGCTGATCATGCACTGATCACGTGGCTGATCATGCACTGATCACGTGGCTGATCATGCACTGATCACGTGACTGATCATGCACTGATCACGTGGCTGATCATGCACTGATCACGTGACTGATCATGCACTGATCACGTGACTGATCATGCACTGATCACGTGGCTGATCATGCACTGATCACGTGGCTGATCATGCACTGATCACGTGGCTGATCATGCACTGATCACGTGGCTGATCATGCACTGATCACGTGGCTGATCATGCACTGATCACGTGGCTGATCATCACTGATCACTGATCATACACTGATGGCTGATGATCATGCACTGATCATGCACTGATCACGTGGCTGATCATGCACTGATCACGTGGCTGATCATGCACTGATCACGTGGCTGATCATGCACTGATCACGTGGCTGATCATGCACTGATCACGTGGCTGATCATGCACTGATCACGTGGCTGATCATGCACTGATCACGTGGCTGATCTGATCACTGATCACGTGGCTGGCTGATCATGCACTGATCACGTGGCTGATCATGCACTGATCACGTGGCTGATCATGCACTGATCACGTGGCTGATCATGCACTGATCACGTGCTGATCATGCACTGATCACGTGGCTGATCATGCACTGATCACGTGGCTGATCATGCACTGATCACGTGACTGCTGATCATGCACTGATCACGTGGCTGATCATGCACTGATCACGTGACTGATCATGCACTGATCACGTGGCTGATCATGCACTGATCACGTGGCTGATCATGCACTGATCACGTGGCTGATCATGCACTGATCACGTGGCTGATCATGCACTGATCACGTGGCTGATCATGCACTGATCACGTGACTGATCATGCACTGATCACGTGGCTGATCATGCACTGATCACGTGACTGATCATACACTGATCACGTGACTGATCATGCACTGATCACGTGCCTGATCATGCACTGATCACGTGGCTGATCATGCACTGATCACGTGACTGATCATGCACAGATCACGTGGCTGATCATGCACTGATCACGTGGCTGATCATGCACTGATCACGAAGCTGATCATACACTGATCACGTGACTGTGCATGAACTGTTCTCGTGGCTGATCATGCACTGATCACGTGGCTGATCATGCACTCTTCACGTGCCTGATCATGCACTGATCACGTGGCTGACCATGCACTGATCACGTAGCTGATCATACACTGATCGTGACTGATCATGCACTGATCACGTGGCTGATCATGCACTGATCACGTGGCTGATCATGCACTGATCACGTGGCTGATCATGCACTGATCACGTGGCTGATCATGCACTGATCACGTGACTGATCACTGATCACTGGCTGATCATGCACTGATCATGCACTGATCATGCACTGATCATGCACTGATCGAAGCTGATCATACACTGATCACGTGGCTGATCATGCACTGATCGCGTGGCTGATCATGCACTGATCACGTGGCTGATCATGCACTGATCACGTGGCTGATCATGCACTGATCACGTGGCTGATCATACACTGATCACGTGACTGATCATGCACTGATCACGTGGCTGATCATGCACTGATCACGTGACTGATCATGCACTGATCACGTGGCTGATCATGCACTGATCACGTGGCTGATCATACACTGATCACGTGGCTGTTCATGCACTGATCACGTGGCTGATCATGCACTGATCACGTACTGATAATGCACTGATCACGTGGCTGATCATGCACTGATCACATGGCTGATCATGCACTGATCACGTGGCTGATCATACACTGATCACGTGACTGATCATGCACTGATCACGTGGCTGATCATTCACTGATCACGTGGCTGATCATGCACTGATCACGTGGCTGATCATACACTGATCACGTGACTGATCATGCACTGATCACGTGGCTGATCATGCACTGATCACGTGGCTGATCATGCACTGATCACGTGCTGATCATGCACTGATCACGTGACTGATCATGCACTGATCACGTGGCTGATCATGCACTGATCACGTGACTGATCATGCACTGATCATCATGCACTGATCATGCACTGATCACGTGGCTGATCATGCACTGATCACGTGGCTGATCATGCACTGATCACGTGGCGTGGCTGATCATGCACTGATCACGCGTGGCTGATCATGCACTGATCACGTGACTGATCATGCACTGATCACGTGGCTGATCATGCACTGATCACGTGGCTGATCATGCACTGATCACTGATCATGCACTGATCATGCACTGATCACGTGACTGATCATGCACTGATCACGTGGCTGATCATGCACTGATCTGGCTGATCATGCACTGATCACGTGGCTGATCATGCTGATGACGTGTGGCTGATCATGCACTGATCACGTGGCTGGCTGATCATGCACTGATCACGTGGCTGATCATGCACTGATCACGTGGCTGATCATGCACTGATCACGTGGCTGATCATGCACTGATCACGTGGCTGATCATGCACTGATCACGTGGCTGATCATGCACTGATCACGTGGCTGATCATGCACTGATCACGTGGCTGATCATGCACTGATCACGTGGCTGATCATGCACTGATCACGTGGCTGATCATGCACTGATCACGTGGCTGATCATGCACTGATCACGTGGCTGATCATGCACTGATCACGTGGCTGATCATGCACTGATCACGTGGCTGATCATGCACACTGATCACGTGGCTGATCATGCACTGATCACGTGGCTGATCATGCACTGATCACGTGGCTGATCATGCACTGATCATGTGGCTGATCATGCACTGATCACGTGGCTGATCATGCACTGATCACGTGGCTGATCATGCACTGATCATGCACTGATCACGTGACTGATCATGCACTGATCACGTGGCTGATCATGCACTGATCACGTGGCTGATCATGCACTGATCACGTGACTGATCATGCACTGATCACGTGGCTGATCATGCACTGATCACGTGGCTGATCATGCACTGATCACGTGACTGATCATGCACTGATCACGTGGCTGATCATGCACTGATCACGTGACTGATCATGCACTGATCACGTGGCTGATCATGCACTGATCACGTGGCTGATCATGCACTGATCACGTGGCTGATCATGCACTGATCACGTGACTGATCATGCACTGATCGTGGCTGATCATGCACTGATCACGTGGCTGATCATGCACTGATCACGTGGCTGATCATGCACTGATCACGTGGCTGATCATGCACTGATCACGTGGCTGATCATGCACTGATCACGTGGCTGATCATGCACTGATCACGTGGCTGATCATGCACTGATCACGTGGCTGATCATGCACTGATCACGTGACTGATCATGCACTGATCTGATCGTGATCACTGATCATGCACTGATCACGTGGCTGATCATGCACTGATCGTGGCTGATCATGCACTGATCACGTGGCTGATCATGCACTGATCACGTGGCTGATCATGCACTGATCACGTGGCTGATCATGCACTGATCACGTGGCTGATCATGCACTGATCACGTGGCTGATCATGCACTGATCACGTGACTGATCATGCACTGATCACGTGGCTGATCATGCACTGATCACGTGGCTGATCATGCACTGATCACGTGGCTGATCATGCACTGATCACGTGGCTGATCATGCACTGATCACGTGGCTGATCATGCACTGATCACGTGGCTGATCATGCACTGATCACGTGGCTGATCATGCACTGATCACGTGGCTGATCATGCACTGATCACGTGGCTGATCATGCACTGATCACGTGGCTGATCATGCACTGATCACGTGGCTGATCATGCACTGATCACGTGGCTGATCATGCACTGATCACGTGGCTGATCATGCACTGATCACGTGGCTGATCATGCACTGATCACGTGGCTGATCATGCACTGATCACGTGGCTGATCATGCACTGATCACGTGGCTGATCATGCACTGATCACGTGGCTGATCATGCACTGATCACGTGGCTGATCATGCACTGATCACGTGACTGATCATGCACTGATCACGTGGCTGATCATGCACTGATCACGTGGCTGATCATGCACTGATCACGTGACTGATCATGCACTGATCACGTGGCTGATCATGCACTGATCACGTGACTGCTGATCATGCACTGATCACGTGACTGATCATGCACTGATCACGTGGCTGATCATGCACTGATCACGTGGCTGATCATGCACTGATCACGTGGCTGATCATGCACTGATCACGTGGCTGATCATGCACTGATCACGTGGCTGATCATGCACTGATCACGTGGCTGATCATGCACTGATCACGTGGCTGATCATGCACTGATCACGTGGCTGATCATGCACTGATCACGTGGCTGATCATGCACTGATCACGTGGCTGATCATGCACTGATCACGTGGCTGATCATGCACTGATCACGTGGCTGATCATGCACTGATCACGTGACTGATCATGCACTGATCACGTGGCTCACGTGATCACGTGGCTGATGCACTGATCACGTGGCTGATCATGCACTGATCACGTGGCTGATCATGCACTGATCACGTGACTGATCATGCACTGATCACGTGACTGATCATGCACTGATCACGTGGCTGATCATGCACTGATCACGTGGCTGATCATGCACTGATCACGTGGCTGATCATGCACTGATCACGTGGCTGATCATGCACTGATCACGTGACTGATCATGCACTGATCACGTGGCTGATCATGCACTGATCACGTGGCTGATCATGCACTGATCACGTGGCTGATCATGCACTGATCACGTGACTGATCATGCACTGATCACGTGGCTGATCATGCACTGATCACGTGGCTGATCATGCACTGATCACGTGGCTGATCATGCACTGATCACACTGATCACGTGCTGATCATGCACTGATCACGTGGCTGATCATGCACTGATCACGTGGCTGATCATGCACTGATCACGTGACTGATCATGCACTGATCACGTGGCTGATCATGCACTGATCACGTGGCTGATCATGCACTGATCACGTGGCTGATCATGCACTGATCACGTGGCTGATCATGCACTGATCACGTGGCTGATCATGCACTGATCACGTGGCTGATCATGCACTGATCACGTGGCTGATCATGCACTGATCACGTGGCTGATCATGCACTGATCATGTGGCTGATCATGCACTGATCACGTGGCTGATCATGCACTGATCACGTGGCTGATCATGCACTGATCACGTGGCTGATCATGCACTGATCACGTGACTGATCATGCACTGATCACGTGGCTGATCATGCACTGATCACGTGGCTGATCATGCACTGATCACGTGGCTGATCATGCACTGATCACGTGGCTGATCATGCACTGATCACGTGGCTGATCATGCACTGATCACGTGGCTGATCATGCACTGATCACGTGACTGATCATGCACTGATCACGTGGCTGATCATGCACTGATCACGTGGCTGATCATGCACTGATCACGTGGCTGATCATGCACTGATCACGTGACTGATCATGCACTGATCACGTGGCTGATCATGCACTGATCACGTGGCTGATCATGCACTGATCACGTGGCTGATCATGCACTGATCACGTGGCTGATCATGCACTGATCACGTGGCTGATCATGCACTGATCACGTGGCTGATCATGCACTGATCACGTGGCTGATCATGCACTGATCACGTGGCTGATCATGCACTGATCACGTGGCTGATCATGCACTGATCACGTGACTGATCATGCACTGATCACGTGGCTGATCATGCACTGATCACGTGGCTGATCATGCACTGATCACGTGGCTGATCATGCACTGATCACGTGACTGACTGATCATGATCACTGATCACGTGACTGATCATGCACTGATCACGTGGCTGATCATGCACTGATCACGTGGCTGATCATGCACTGATCACGTGGCTGATCATGCACTGATCACGTGGCTGATCATGCACTGATCACGTGGCTGATCATGCACTGATCACGTGGCTGATCATGCACTGATCACGTGCTGATCATGCACTGATGATCACGTGGCTGATCATGCACTGATCACGTGGCTGATCATGCACTGATCACGTGGCTGATCATGCACTGATCACGTGGCTGATCATGCACTGATCACGTGCTGATCATGCACTGATCACGTGGCTGATCATGCACTGATCACGTGACTGATCATGCACTGATCACGTGGCTGATCATGCACTGATCACGTGGCTGATCATGCACTGATCACGTGGCTGATCATGCACTGATCACGTGACTGATCATGCACTGATCACGTGACTGATCATGCACTGATCACGTGGCTGATCATGCACTGATCACGTGGCTGATCATGCACTGATCACGTGGCTGATCATGCACTGATCACGTGGCTGATCATGCACTGATCACGTGGCTGATCATGCACTGATCACGTGGCTGATCATGCACTGATCACGTGGCTGATCATGCACTGATCACGTGACTGATCATGCACTGATCACGTGGCTGATCATGCACTGATCACGTGGCTGATCATGCACTGATCACGTGGCTGATCATGCACTGATCACGTGACTGATCATGCACTGATCACGTGGCTGATCATGCACTGATCACGTGGCTGATCATGCACTGATCACGTGGCTGATCATGCACTGATCACGTGGCTGATCATGCACTGATCACGTGGCTGATCATGCACTGATCACGTGGCTGATCATGCACTGATCACGTGGCTGATCATGCACTGATCACGTGGCTGATCATGCACTGATCACGTGGCTGATCATGCACTGATCACGTGCTGCTGATCATGCACTGATCACGTGGCTGATCATGCACTGATCACGTGGCTGATCATGCACTGATCACGTGGCTGATCATGCACTGATCACGTGGCTGATCATGCACTGATCACGTGGCTGATCATGCACTGATCACGTGGCTGATCATGCACTGATCACGTGGCTGATCATGCACTGATCACGTGGCTGATCATGCACTGATCACGTGGCTGATCATCACTGATCACTGATCACTGATCACGTGGCTGATCATGCACTGATCACGTGGCTGATCATGCACTGATCACGTGGCTGATCATGCACTGATCACGTGGCTGATCATGCACTGATCACGTGGCTGATCATGCACTGATCACGTGGCTGATCATGCACTGATCACGTGGCTGATCATGCACTGATCACGTGGCTGATCATGCACTGATCACGTGGCTGATCATGCACTGATCACGTGGTGCTGATCATGCACTGATCACGTGGCTGATCATGCACTGATCACGTGGCTGATCATGCACTGATCACGTGGCTGATCATGCACTGATCACGTGGCTGATCATCACTGATCACACTGATCATCACGATCTGGCTGGCTGATCATGCACTGATCACGTGGCTGATCATGCACTGATCACGTGGCTGATCATGCACTGATCACGTGGCTGATCATGCACTGATCACGTGGCTGATCATGCACTGATCACGTGGCTGATCATGCACTGATCACGTGGCTGATCATGCACTGATCACGTGGCTGATCATGCACTGATCACGTGGCTGATCATGCACTGATCACGTGGCTGATCATGCACTGATCACGTGGCTGATCATGCACTGATCACGTGGCTGATCATGCACTGATCACGTGGCTGATCATGCACTGATCACGTGGCTGATCATGCACTGATCACGTGGCTGATCATGCACTGATCACGTGGCTGATCATGCACTGATCACGTGGCTGATCATGCACACTGATCACGTGGCTGATCATGCACTGATCACGTGGCTGATCATGCACTGATCACGTGGCTGATCATGCACTGATCACGTGGCTGATCATGCACTGATCACGTGGCTGATCATGCACTGATCACGTGGCTGATCATGCACTGATCACGTGGCTGATCATGCACTGATCACGTGGCTGATCATGCACTGATCACGTGGCTGATCATGCACTGATCACGTGGCTGATCATGCACTGATCACGTGGCTGATCATGCACTGATCACGTGGCTGATCATGCACTGGCTGATCACACTGATCACGTGGCTGATCATGCACTGATCACGTGGCTGATCATGCACTGATCACGTGGCTGATCATGCACTGATCACGTGACTGATCATGCACTGATCACGTGGCTGATCATGCACTGATCACGTGGCTGATCATGCACTGATCACGTGGCTGATCATGCACTGATCACGTGGCTGATCATGCACTGATCACGTGGCTGATCATGCACTGATCACGTGGCTGATCATGCACTGATCACGTGGCTGATCATGCACTGATCACGTGGCTGATCATGCACTGATCACGTGGCTGATCATGCACTGATCACGCGTGGCTGATCATGCACTGATCACGTGGCTGATCATGCACTGATCACGTGGCTGATCATGCACTGATCACGTGGCTGATCATGCACTGATCACGTGGCTGATCATGCACTGATCACGTGGCTGATCATGCACTGATCACGTGGCTGATCATGCACTGATCCGTGGCTGATCATGCACTGATCACGTGGCTGATCATGCACTGATCACGTGGCTGATCATGCACTGATCACGTGGCTGATCATGCACTGATCACGTGGCTGATCATGCACTGATCACGCGTGGCTGATCATGCACTGATCACGTGGCTGATCATGCACTGATCACGTGGCTGATCATGCACTGATCACGTGGCTGATCATGCACTGATCACGTGGCTGATCATGCACTGATCACGTGGCTGATCATGCACTGATCACGTGGCTGATCATGCACTGATCACGTGGCTGATCATGCACTGATCACGTGGCTGATCATGCACTGATCGCGTGACGTGCTGATCATGCACTGATCACGTGGCTGATCATGCACTGATCACGTGGCTGATCATGCACTGATCACGTGACTGATCATGCACTGATCACGTGGCTGATCATGCACTGATCACGTGGCTGATCATGCACTGATCACGTGCTGATCATGCACTGATCACGTGACTGATCATGCACTGATCACGTGGCTGATCATGCACTGATCACGTGGCTGATCATGCATGCACTGATCACGTGGCTGATCATGCACTGATCACGTGCTGCTCATCATACACTGATCACGTGGCTGATCATGCACTGATCACGTGGCTGATCATGCACTGATCACGTGGCTGATCATGCACTGATCACGTGGCTGATCATGCACTGATCACGTGGCTGATCATGCACTGATCACGTGGCTGATCATGCACTGATCACGTGGCTGATCATGCACTGATCACGTGGCTGATCATGCACTGATCACGTGGCTGATCATGCACTGATCACGTGACTCATGCACTGTTTGCATGCACTGATCACGTGGCTGATCATGCACTGATCACGTGGCTGATCATGCACTGATCACGTGGCTGATCATGCACTGATCACGTACCTGATCATGCACTGATCACGTGGCTGATCATGCACTGATCACGTGGCTGATCATGCACTGATCACGTGGCTGATCATACACTGATCACGTGGCTGATCATGCACTGATCACGTTGCTTATCATGCACTGATCAGGTGGCTGATCATTCACTGATCACGTGGCTGATCATACACTGATCACGTGGCTGATCATGCACTGATCACGTTGCTTATCATGCACTGTTCAGGTGACTGATCGTGCACTGATCACACGTGGCTGATCATGCACTGATCACGTGGCTGATCATGCACTGATCACGTGACTGTGATCATGCACTGATCACGTGGCTGATCATGCACTGATCACGTGGCTGATCATGCACTGATCACGTGACTGATCATGCACTGATCACGTACCTGATTATGCACTGATCACGTGGCTATCATGCACTGATCAAGTGACTGCACATGCCCTGATCACGTGACTGATCATGCACTGATCACGTGGCTATCATGCACTGATCACGTGGCTGATCATGCACTGATCACGTGACTGATCATGCACTGATCACGTGGCTATCATGCACTGATCACGTGGCTGATCATGCACTGATCATGTGACTGAGCATGCACTAATCACGTAGTTATCATGCATTGATCACTTGGCTATCATGCACTGATCACGTGGCTGATCATGCACTGATCACGTGACTGCACATGCACTGATGAAATGGCTGATCATATACTGATCACGTGACTGCACATGCACTGATGACGTGGCTGATCATACACTGATCACGTGATTGATCATGCACAGGTCATGTTGCTGATCATGCTCTGGTCAGGTGGCTATCATGCACTGATCAAGTGGCTGATAATGCACTGATCACGTGTCTGATCATACACTGATCACGTGATTGATCATGCACTGATCATGTGCCTGATCATGCACTGAACACGTGGCTGATCATGCACTGATCAGAAAGCTGATCATACACTGATCACGTGTCTGATCATGCACTGATCTCTGATCACGCACTAATCACATTGCGGATCATGCACTGATCACATGGCTGATCATACACTGATCACGTGGATGATCATACTCTGATCACGTGGCTGATCATGCACTGACCACGGGACTGTGCATGCACTGATCACTTGGCTGATCACGCACTGATCACCTGCCTCATCATGCACTGATCTCTTGGCTGATCATGATCAGGTCACGTGGCTTTCATGCCCTGATCACGTGGCTGATCATATACTGATCACCTGACTGATCATGCACTGATCATGTGCCTGATCATGCACTGATCACGTGGCTGATCATGCATTGATCACGAAGCTGACCGTACACTGATCACGTGACTGCGCATGCACTGATCACATGGGTGATCATGCACTGATCACGATGTTCATCATGTACTCTTCACGTGGCTGATCATACACTGATCACGTGGCTGATCATGCACTGATCACTTTGCGGATAATGCACTGATCACGTGGCTGATCATACACTGATCACGTGGTTCATCATGTACTGTTCACGTGGCTGATCATGCACTGACCACATGGCTGATCATACTCTGATCACGAAGCTGATCTTATAGTGATCACGTGACTGCAGGCACTGATCACTTGTTTGTGCATGCACTGATCATGTGGATGATCATACACTGATTAATCATATACTGGTCACGCGGCTATCAGGCACTGTTCACGTGCCTGTTCATGCACGGATCACGTGGGTGATCATTCACTGATCACGTGGCTATCATGCACTGATCACGTGACTGCGCAGGCTCTGACCCGTGACTGATCATGCACTGATCACGTGGCTATAAGGCACTGAACACGTGACTGCGCATGAACTGATGACATACCTGTTCATGCACTGCTTACGTGGCTATCATGCACTGATCACGTGCTGATCATGCACTGATCACGTGACTGATTATGCACTGATCGCGTAGCTATCATGCACTGATCAAGTGACTGCACAATCCCTGACCACGTGACTGATCATGCACTGATCACGTGGCTATCATGCACTGATCACGTGGCTAATCGTACATTGGTCACGTAACTAATCATGCACAGATCCCGTGCTGATCTTGCACTGATCACGTGGCTGATCATGCACTGATCACGTGACGGATCATGCACTGATCTGGTGGCTGTCATGCATTGTTCACGTCATTGATCATACACTGATCACGTGACTGATCATGCACTGATCACGTGGCTATCATGCACTGATCACGTGGCTATCATGCACTGATCACGTGGCTGATCATACATTGAACACGTGACTGATCATGCACTGATCACCTGGCTATCATGCACTGATCACCTAGCTGATCATGCACTGATCACCTAGCTGATCATGCACTGATCACGTGACTATCATGCGTTGATCATTTGACTGTGCATGCACTGATCTCAAGGATGATCATACACTGATCACTTGGCTGATCAGGAACTGATCACGTGACTGAGCATATAGTGATCACGTTTCTAAATGTTGCTTATCATGTTATTGATCATGTGCCAGATGGAGACTCAGCTGGAGGTTAGAGGAAGAATGACATGGGAGACCAAGCGCTGGTGAACAAGGCCCGTAGCTTTATTTTCAACAGGGGCTTTTATACCTAAGTTACACATAGAGGATAATAGGGGATGCAAAGTCAGCAGTCTTTGATTCTTATCAAAACCAAGGTTTCTTTCCTGCAAATGTATCGTATACAAATGGTTTAGGTGATTTACATCATCTTCTGGCCAGAAGGCCTACTAACATTTATGACTCTTGACAAGGACTTATCAACAAAGACTTACTTTCTCTAAGAGTAATTATTTCAAGGTTTGGCACCATCTTCCAAAGATAAAATTGCATTCCTATAGGCGGATGTGTAATGGGTTTACAACAAAGAAAGAATTTATTACCTTAAGGGTCTAAAGTTACTAACACCAAGGCCACTACTTATTTTTTCTACATACCCACTATTAATTGATACATATTCAAGGATACAATTCAGGGGATGTGAAAACTCAACAAGCATTGACTCATCAATGAAATCCTTTACTAGTTTATTCTGACAGTTTTTAACTCTCTGAGAGGCTCTAAGCTATTTGAATATCTTAAGCTTCCCCATGCCTCTGGAGGCTGGGAGACTGTAAACAATCGTATGCATAGCTGCAGGAGTCCGGGTAAACTTGTCAGGTGAGTTAGAGAGCCATCAGAGGGGTTTGGATTTAAACACTCCTAATTGCCCAGGAACTTTATTAATTGGAGCTGTAAGTTAACTCTTTGACAGAGAGAGAGATGGTGGTAGGGGACAGCCCCAGTAAAGTCAGAGGTGAGCACAAAGCAATAAAGTAGGCAGACTCTGGTTTTTGGGGGAAAATGCTCGAGAATATCCGGGGGACTCCTGAGGCTCGATCCGCCTTTGCGTATGCCGAGCCTCCTTCCTCATGACCTTTGTCACGAGTGGAATGCCTCACGGCTCCCGCATCTCCCCTTTTTTATTTCTTAAAACAGCCAGATGTAGCTCAGTCGCGAGCCTCTGAATGCTCTGCCGAAGAATCCTGACAATACAAGGAAGAATGATTATTAGAAATAAAATTAAAACAGCCAACGTAGCATAGCCAAGGAAGGTAGACAGAATATTTTTTCCTGAAATGTAGTTAGAAAGTATGGAAGAAATCATTTGCTGTTCCAGCGGCAGTAAAATCTAATCGGGAGTGTTCAGGGTTGCTATTTGATTGTGAAGTTTCCCTAAGTCTAAGCTAATGTCAGAGCTGTTCCAAATACCTGAAATATGGTTTTTAATCTTTTCCCATTCAAAATCTGTCTCATTTACTTTCAGGGTGTTACACATATCCACGGTAGTCAGCATGACAGGACAATGCCATTTCACCTTTAAAGCCTGCAATTCAGTCCCAATATGTATTACTGCTTCCTCTAGGGCATCTACCCTCATCTCTAATTTTCTGTCTATAGCTTCCTGTGTTGCCAATGCTAAAGAAACATTTTTGGACATAGAATCAACATATTGAGCAGTATGTACTTGTTGAGTCAATGATATTGCTGCCACAGTAACAGAAGTAATTGCACTTATCAAAGCTGCTATTCCCAAGATAAGTAAGCCCACAAACCGTCGTGTTCGCATTAAATCCTGCAGTTGTTGCAATACAGCAAACCGCATAATTAGTGGTACCATCATAAGATAAGGTGGACGTTGTAACATTACAGGAGCAAACATTATATTGAGATTTAAACAAGATGGCATACATTTGTTCACAACAACACCACAAAGGAGCAAACATTATATTGAGGATTTAAACAAGATGAAACAAGGAGCAGCTGTAGGCATCGGCTCGGCGGAGCAGTGTCCGCAGCATCAGGAGGCAGAACGCGAGCGGCGGGCTGTGGGCCGCGGCGTCTACGGCGGGCGGAGGGGCGGGGTTCGCGGACTCGGGCTAGCCGCCGCCGCTTGGGCTCAGGCGTTTTCCTATCGCCGGCGGGAGCGCGCTGGTCTGGACTGCATTCGCGGGCGCGCTTTCCTCTCTGGCCCTCACTCGCCGCACAGACTTCCTTGCTCTAGGTCGCGGGGTGCAGCAAGGAGGTGCGGGGCGCCGCTGTCGGCGCGGAGGAGAGAGCTGGCTGGGGAGGGGAGCGAGCAGTGCGCGCGCCCGCGAACCTGGTCTTTGGGAATGTGACATGACGAATTTTTCTGAGATCCAAATCGGAGAATCTGCATTCTGTAAAAATATATAAGCATACCCTCTCCCACAAGTTAGCAACACATCTGGCCTTTACACTCTCCAGTAAGGAGGTCTTTTTACTTGACCAGGGGCGAGTCGTAGCCTGTAATTCAGGCATCTAGTGTCTCATCATTGTAGTCTGCCCCTGTGTGTTTACGTTTAAGTGATTAATTACAATTTGGACATAACTTTTTGTCTAGCTGTTTCCCTAGGGATATGAAATTTATACCTTAAACCAGCTGCATTTTGATGGTGAATTTTTGAGAATTTTTGGCCTTATCAATCTTTTTATGTAAGTTTAAAACAATTACTTCAGTCAATGCATCTACCAAGGCATTTCCTTCATGTAAAAGGGCTGGGCAAGTTGAAATGGACTCTAATATGTCCCACAATATATTTTTATCTCTGTGTTTAATCTCTTTTTGTAAATCAGATAACAAGGAGAAGATAGTAGTTTTATTTTTTGGAATATTAGCAGTTTCAATATGAGGAAATAACCCCACAATATATCTGGAGTCAGTCAAAAGATTAAAGGTGTGGTCTCTTAAATGTTGAAAAGCCTAAATAACTGCTCAGTCTTGACATTTTATTCCCTTGAATTAAAAGATCTTTTAAAGGCCTTGGAACTGTAATTTCCTGCACCCAAAAGGCTAGATCACTAGATCCAAATGTTCTGTGGCTCTTAGCTTGAGAAGTTTTTTTTTTTTGTCTGATAGTAAGGTAAAAGTAAAAGCTGTGTTACTCTTTGACCTTTATTAATTTTGTACAGTTTTGTTAGGCGGTGAGATCAAAACTTTTAATTTTTCAATATAATCAGAATCTACTACACCATGCACACCGAAATTTCTTTTTCTCTCTCTCTTTTTTTTTTTTTTTTTTTTTTTTGAAAAGAAAGCGAGCTCGCCCCAGGACAAATCTTACAATGTCCTCAGGTAGGGGCCAGCCACTCCCGTTGGAATTGGAGTAAGCGGCACATCAGGGGTTAATATTGTTGCTAAATCCCCTTTCGCTTTTTTTTCCTAGCCTGGATGAGACCCCCTGAGGAGGTTTTCTCTAAGGAGCATGCTCTGCATATTGTTGCACGCAGTCTGTTTTAAAAGCTCCACTGTTCAAAAAACTTTTTATCTTCCTCAGGCTTAGGCAGCGCTTTGAGAGGCTTTGGGGGCAAAGTGGGAACTCCTGGGTCCTGGGAGGCACAAACAGAGGTGGTGGCGATCACCTTAAATCAGAAAGTGGTGGATAAGTTTTTTAAAGGTTTGTGCAGAGGGGAGGGAGCTCTCCAGGGCGCTCGGCCGCAGCGTCCTGTAAGCCCTCTCCTTCTTCGGGAGGTAAAGCACTTTCTCCCCCTTTTTTTTTTTTTTCAATAGCAGAAATTATGATCTGTGCAGAAAGTGGAGACTCACCACCATCTACCGCTATAGCCTCCCTCAAAGGCTATTTAACAGCCTCATGACAGGGGTCCAGGACATTTCTAATCATATTTCACAGAGCCAATAAACATTTGTCTATTCTTAGATGCAGAGAAACCCATTCTTTTTTTTTTTTTTTTTTTTTTTTTTTTGAGAATATTTTTATTTATTTTGTACCCTCTTTAGCCTAGCTAAACTATAGAGGGGACTAGAAAAGAAGCCTCAAGGTGAGGATCAAATTTATCCTTGGGACTAGAAAATCCTTCTCCGGGAAACTCCTAGTGGAGGCCCTTTACCCCCCACGGAGGAGGAGGCATGGGGGATGGGGGCGTCCCGTATTTCTCTTCTCCTGCTCCGGAGATCCTTTAACTGTTTGGTGACTAAATCTTACAAACTGTCTGATTGGGGATGTTTCCCTCAAGCTCCTAGAGCGGATGGTCTGACAGGGAAGTTTCTCTTAGGCCTTTTTGGGGCATCTTTGTTTAAGAGATGCCAATCTCCATCAGAGTGATATTTAGCTGTTATCTCGCCTAAATTCTCTTTTTTCTTTTGGGAAGGCTGATCTTGTTTTCATCCCTATCTTTAAGTTGTTCCTGAGTAGTCATGGCTGCTAACATTTTTTCTTAGTTGCCCGATAGTCAGGCGGGTCTTCGTTTTTTCTCATTTTCCTCAGGTTTAACTACAGTTTTTCAACCTCATTTTCCTCTTTAAAAGTTACTCTTTTTCAGATTCAGGGGCAGGTTTAGCTACAGCATTTTCTTCACTATCACTTTTAAGATGTACTTTTTTTCTGAATCAGGGGCAGGGTCTAAGACATCTCTAATGATATTCCATAAGGAAAAGGCGTCATTAGGCACCTTTTCTGAGCCATGTTCGGCATGGTAAGTTTTTAGCTGTTTTCCTACTTTTTCCCAGACATCTAAGTTAACAGAGCCTTCGTCTGGAAACCAGGGACAGTGCTCTTGTACAAATGAAAGAAATGATTGAATGGCAGATTTTTAACTTTGATTCCTCTTTTACCTAATAACTGTAAAATTACTCCTATAAAGAGCTGTCTTTCATTTGATTCAGTATTACCCATGTCAGAAAATTAAGTATAGTAAAAGATTTTGCTTTAAGCTATCAAAAGATCAGGCTTTTCTTTGGCCTTTTAACTTCAGAAACTGTTTTCTCTCTCTAAGTCTAACTCTTGAACACTTTCAACACTTCCCCCTCCTCTCGCCCTGTCTATCCTACAGGGGGTCCATGGCACCCTCAGTGGGGTCCTAGCCGTCCCGAACACTGGAAGAACAATAGGGCTGGTGACCCAGATTGTCCCGGGGAGGAACAGTAGGCTGATGGCTCAAACTGTTTCCAAGGGAGGAGCAGTAGGGCTGGTCACCCAAACTGCTCCGTGGGGAACAAGAGGGCTGATAACCCAGTTGTTCCGAGAACAGGGGGCAATAGGGCTGGTAACCCCAATTGCTGGGAGCTTACCTTGAAAATCCTGTTCGGGCGCCACCTGCCGGGACCAGCCCCAGCTGATCCAGGGTATTCGAAGGAGAGGCGGCCTAGGCGACTATTTATATGCTAATTAGAGATATAGGGAACAATAGAATGAGGATAGCTCAGTAGGAAAATTCAGTGGAGAAAAGAAGCTGAGTAGCTTGGTTTTGGGGAGACCAATAAAACTTCAAGACAAAAGTTTGCACCCTTACGTGGGCATGGGCGCCCTCTCGAATAGCGGAAGGTGTCTCACCTAGACTCCTTCTCAGTGGGTCTTAAGCCCAGGCATAATTAGTAGCGTGGTGGGTTTCAGCGCTCCAGATGGAGACTCAGCTGGAGGTTAGAGGGAAGAATGACATGGGAGACCAGCGCTGGTGAACAAGGCCCGTAGCTTTATTTTCAACAGGGCTTTTATACCTAAGTTACACATAGAGGATAATAGGGATGCAAAGTCAGCAGTCTTTGATTCTTATCAAAAACCAAGGTTTCTTTCCTGCAAATGTATATCGTATACAAATGGTTTAGGTGATTTACATCATCTTCTGGCCAGAAGGCCTACTAACATTTATGACTCTTGACAAGGACTTATCAACAAAGACTTACTTTCTCTAAGAGTAATTATTTCAAGGTTTGGCACCATCTTCCAAAGATAAAATTGCATTCCTATAGGGCGGATGTGTAATGGGTTTACAACAAAGAAAGAATTTATTACCTTAAGGGTCTAAAGTTACTAACACCAAGGCCACTACTTATTTTTTTCTACATACCCACTATTAATTGATACATATTCAAGGATACAATTCAGGGGATGTGAAAACTTGGCAACAAGCATTGACTCATCAATGAAATCCTTTACTAGTTTATTCTGACAGTTTTTAACTCTCTCTGGAGGCTCTAAGCTATTTGAATATCTTAAGCTTCCCGTGCCTCTGGAGGCTGGGAGACTGTAAACAATCGTATGCATAGCTGCAGGAGTCCGGGTAAACTTGTCAGGTGAGTTAGAGAGCCATCAGAGGGGTTTGGATTTAAACACTCCTAATTGCCCAGGAACTTTATTAATTGGAGCTGTAAGTTAACTCTTTGACAGAGAGAGATGGTGGTAGGGGACAGCCCCAGTAAAGTCAGAGGTGAGCACAAAGCAATAAAGTAGGCAGACTCTGGTTTTTGGGGAAAATGCTCGAGAATATCCGGGGACTCCTGAGGCTCGATCCCGCCTTTGCGTATGCCGAGCCTCCTTCCTCATGACCTTTGTCACGAGTGGAATGCCTCACCGGCTCCCCTTTCTATCATGCATTGATCACTTGGCTATCATGCACTGATCACGTGGCTGATCATACACTGATCACGTGACTGCACATGCACTGATGACGTGGCTGATCATACACTGATCACGTGATTGATCATGCACAGGTCATGTTGCTGATCATGCTCTGGTCAGGTGGCTATCATGCACTGATTACGTGGCTGATCATGCACTGATCACATGGCAATCATGCACTGAACACGTGGCTGATCATACACTGATCACGTGACTGATCATGCACTGATCACGAGCCTGATCATGCACTGATCACGTGTCTGATCATGCAGTGATCACGTGACTGGTCATGCACTGATCACGTGCCTGATCATGCACTGATCACGTGGCTGATAATGAACTGATCACGTGGCTGATCATACACTGATCACGTGCCTGATCATGCACTAATCACCTTGCAGATCATGCACTGATCACATGGCTGATCATACACTGTTCACGTGGCTGATCATACTCTGATCACGAAGCTGATCTTATACTGATCACGTGACTGCACATACTGATCACTTGACTGTGCATGCACTGATCCCGTGGATGATCATGCACTGATCACGTGGCTGATCATTCACTGATCACGTGACTGATCATGCACTAATCACGTCGCTGAATATGCACTGATCATGAAGCTGATCATACACTGACCACGGGACTGTGCATGCACTGATCACTTGGCTGATCATGCACTGATCACCTGCCTCATCATGCACTGATCTCGTGGGTGATCATGATCAGATCACGTGGCTTTCATGCCTTGATCACGTGGCTGATCATATACTGATCACGTGACTGATCATGCATTAATCACGAAGCTGACCGTACACTGATCACGTGACTGCGCATGCACTGATCACGTGGCTGATCATGCACTGATCACGTGTTTCATCATGCACTGTTCACGTGGCTGCTCATACACTGATCACGTGGCTGATCATGCACTGATCACTTTGTGGATAATGCACTGATCACGTGGCTGATCATACACTGATCACGTGGCTGACATTCACTGATCACTTGGCTGATCATGCACTAATCACGTTGCTTATCATGCAGTGATCAGGTGGCTATCGTTCACTGATCACGTGACGGTGCATACTCTGATCCCGTGACTGATCATGAACTGATCACGTGGGTATCATGCACTGATCACGTGACTGCCCATGCACTGATCATGTAAGTGTAGGCAATGATCACATGGCTATCATGCACTGATCACGTGGCTGATCATGCACTGATCAAGTGACTGAGCATGCACTGATCACGTAGCTATCATGCATTGATCACGTGACTGCACATGCACTGATGACGTGGCTGAACATACAGTGATCACGTGATTGATCATGCACTGATCATGTGGCTGATCATGCACTAATCATGTTGCTGATCATGCACTGGTCAGGTGGCCATCATGCACTGATTACGTGGCTGATCATGCACTTATCACATGGCAATCATGCACTGATCACATGGCTGATCATGCACTGATCACGTGACTGGTCATGCACT
>NW_027219965.1:0-45546 GCF_027580195.1 Bos mutus
AATAACAGAGGCAGAAAATAGGATTAGTGAATTAGAAGATAGAATGGTAGAAATAAATGAATCAGAGAGGATAAAAGAAAAAACGAATTAAAAAGAAATGAGGACAATCTCAGAGACCTCCAGGACAATATTAAACGCTACAACATTCGAATCATAGGGGTTCCAGAAGAAGAAGACAAAAGAAAGACCATGAGAAAATACTTGAGGAGATAATAGTTGAAAATTTCCTAAACTGGGAAGGAAATAATCACCCAAGTCCAAAAAACCCAGAGAATCCCAAACAGGATAAACCCAAGGAGAAACACCCCAAGACACATATTAATCAAATTAACAAAGATCAAACACAAAGAACAAATATTAAAAGCAGCAAGGGAAAAACAACAAATAACACACAAGGGAATTCCCATAAGGATAACAGCTGATCTTTCAATAGAAACTCTTCAAGCCAGGAGGGAATGGCAAGACATACTTAAAATGATGAAAGAAAATAACCTACAGCCCAGATTATTGTACCCAGCAAGGATTTCATTCAAGTATGAAGGAGGAATCAAAAGCTTTTCAGACAAGCAAAAGCTGAGAGAATTCTGCACCACCAAACCAGCTCTCCAACAAATACTAAAGGTTATTCTCTAGACAGGAAACACAAAAATGGTGTATAAATTCGAACCCCAAACGATAAAGTAAATGGCAACGGGATCATACTTATCAGTAATTACCTTAAACGTAAATGGGTTGAATGCCCCAACCAGAAGACAAAGACTGGCTGAATGGATACAAAAACAAGACCCCTACATATGTTGTCTACAGGAGACCCACCTCAAAACAGGGGACACATACAGACTGAAAGTGAAGGGCTGGAAAAAGATTTTCCATGCAAATAGGGACCAAAAGAAAGCAGGAGTAGCAATACTCATATCAGATAAAATAGACTTTAAAACAAAGGCTGTGAAAAGAGACAAAGAAGGTCACTACATAATGATCAAAGGATCAATCCAAGAAGAAGATAAAACAATTATAAATATATATGCACCCAACACGGAAGCACCGCAGTATGTAAGACAAATGCTAACATGTATGAAAGGAGAAATTAACAATAACACAATAATAGTGGAGACTTTAATACCCCACTCACACCTATGAATAGATCAACTAAACAGAAAATTAACAAGGAAACACAAACTTTAAAACGATACAATAGACCAGTTAGACCTAATTGATATCTATAGGACATTTCATCCCAAAACAATGAATTACACCTTTTCTCAAGCGCACATGGAACCTTCTCCAGGATAGATCACATCCTGGGCCATAAGGCTAGCCTTGGTAAATTCAAAAAATAGAAATCATTCCAAGCATCTTTTCTGACCACAATGCAGTAAGATTAGATCTCAATTACAGGAGAAAAACTATTAAAAATTCCAAAATATGGAGGCTGAACAACACGCTGCTGAATAACCAACAAATCACAGAAGAAATCAAAAAGAAATCAAAATTTGCATAGAAATGAATGAAAATGAAAACACAACAACCCAAAACCTGTGGGACACAGTAAAAGCAGTCCCAAGGGGAAAGTTCATAGCAATACAGGCACACCTCAAGAAACAAGAAAAAAGTCAAATAAATAACCTAACTCTACACCTAAAGCAACTAGAAAAGGAAGAAATGAAGAACCCCAGGGTTAGTAGAAGGAAAGAAATCTTAAAAATTAGAGCAGAAATAAATGAAAAAAGAAACAAAAGAGACCATAGCAAAAATCAACAAAACCAAAAGCTGGTTCTTTGAAAGGATAAATAAAATTGACAAACCATTAGCCAGACTCATCAAGAAACAAAGGGAGAAAAATCAAATCAATAAAATTAGAAACGAAAATGGAGAGATCACAACAGACAACACAGAAATACAAAGGATCATAAGAGACTACTATCAACAATTCTATGCCAATAAAATGGACAATGAGGAAGAAATGGACAAATTCTTAGAAAAGTACAACTTTCCAAAACTCGACCAGGAAGAAATAGAAAACCTTAACAGACCCATCACAAGCATGGAAATTGAAACTGTAATCAAAAATCTTCCAGCAAACAAAAGCCCAGGTCCAGACGGCTTCACAGCTGAATTCTACCAAAAAATTTAGAGAAGAGCTAACACCTATCCTGCTCAAACTCTTCCAGAAAATTGCAGAGGAAGGTAAACTTCCAAACTCATTCTATGAGGCCACCATCACCCTAATACCAAAACCTGACAAAGATCCCACAAAAAAGAAAACTACAGGCCAATATCATTGATGAACATAGATGCAAAAATCCTAAACAAAATTCTAGCAATCAGAATCCAACAACACATTAAAAGATCATACACCATGACCAAGTGGGCTTTATCCCAGGGATGCAAGGATTCTTCAATATCTGCAAATCAATCAATGTAATACACCACATTAACAAATTGAAAAACAAAACCATATGATTATCTCAATAGATGCAGAGAAAGCCTTTGACAAAATTCAACATCCATTTATGATAAAAACTCTCCAGAAAGCAGGAATAGAAGGAACATACCTCAACATAATAAAAGCTATATATGACAAACCCACAGCAAACATTTTCCTCAATGGTGAAAAATTGAAAGCATTTCCTCTAAAGTCAGGAACAAGACAAGGGTGCCCCTCTCACCACTACTATTCAACATAGTTTTGGAAGTTTTGGCCACAGCAATCAGAGCAGAAAAAGAAATAAAAGGAATCCAAATTGGAAAAGAAGAAGTAAAACTCTCACTATTTGCAGATGACATGATCCTCTACATAGAAAACCCTAAAGACTCACCAGAAAATTACTAGAACTAATCAATGATTATAGTAAAGTTGCAGGATATAAAATCAACACACAGAAATCCCTTGCATTCCTATACACTAATAATGAGAAAACAGAAGGAGAAATTAAGGAACAATTCCATTCACCATTGCAACGAAAAGAATAAAATACTTAGGAATATATCTACCTAAAGAAACTAAAGACCTATATATAGAAAAAACTATAAAACACTGGTGAAAGAAATCAAAGAGGACACTAATAGATGGAGAAATATACCATGTTCATGGATTGGAAGAATCAATATAGTGAAAATGAGTATACTACCCAAAGCAATTTATAGATTCAATGCAATCCCTATCAAGCTACCAACAGTATTCTTCACAGAGCTAGAACAAATAATTTCACAATTTGTATGGAAATACAAAAAACCTCGAATAGCCAAAGCGATCCTGAGAAAGAAAAATGGAACTGGAGGAATCAACCTACCTGACTTCAGGCTCTACTACAAAGCCACAGTTATCAAAACAGTATGGTACTGGCACAAAGACAGAAATATAGATCAATGGAACAAAATAGAAAGCCCAGAGATAAATCCACACACATATGGACACCTTATCTTTGACAAAGGAGGCAAGAATATACAATGGATTAAAGACAATCTCTTTAACAAGTGGTGCTGGGAAATCTGGTCAACCGCTTAGAAAGAATGAAACTAGAACACTTTCTAACACCATATACAAAAATAAACTCAAAATGGATTAAAGATCTGAACATAAGACCAGAAACTATAAAACTCCTAGAGGAGAACATAGGCAAAACACTCTCTGACATACATCACAGCAGGATCCTCTATGACCCACCTCCCAGAATATTGGAAATAAAAGCAAATATAAACAAATGGGACCTAATTAAACTTAAAAGCTTCTGCACATCAAAGGAAACTATTAGCAAGGTGAAAAGACAGCCTTCAGAATGGGGAGAAAATAATAGCAAACGAAGCAACGGACAAACAACTAATCTCAAAAATATACAAGCAACTCCTACAGCTCAACTCCAGAAAAACAAATGACCCAATCAAAAAATGGGCCAAAGATCTAAATAGACATTTCTCCAAAGAAGACATACAGATGGCTAACAAACACATGGAAAGATGCTCAACATCACTCATTATCAGAGAAATGCAAATCAAAACCACTATGAGGTACCATTTCACACCAGTCAGAATGGCTGTGATCCAAAAGTCTACAAATAATAAATGCTGGAGAGGGTGTGGAGAAAAGGGAACCCTCTTACACTGTTGGTGGGAATGCAAACTAGTACAGCCACTATGGAGAACAGTGTGAGATTCCTTAAAAACTGGAAATAGAACTGCCTTATGATCCAGCAATCCCACTGCTGGGCATACACACTGAGGAAACCAGAAGGGAAAGAGACACGTGTACCCCAATGTTCATCGCAGCACTGTTTATAATAGCCAGGACATGGAAGCAACCTAGATGTCTATCAGCAGATGAATGGATAAGAAAGCTGTGGTACATATACACAATGGAGTATTACTCAGCCATTAAAAAGAATACATTTGAATCAGTTCTAATGAGGTGGATGAAACTGGAGCCTATTATACAGAGTGAAGTAAGCCAGAAGGAAAAACACCAATACAGTATACTAACGCATATATATGGAATTTAGAAAGATGGTAACGATAACCCTGTATACGAGACAGCAAAAGAGACACTGATGTATAGAACAGTCTTATGGACTCTGTGGGAGAGGGAGAGGGTGGGAAGATTTGGGAGAATGGCATTTAAACATGTGAAATGTCATGTATGAAACGAGATGCCAGTCCAGGTTCAATGCACAATGCTGGATGCTTGGGGCTGGTGCACTGGGACGACCCAGAGGGATGGTATGGGGAGGGAGGAGGGAGGAGGGTTCAGGATGGGGAACACATGTATACCTGTGGTGGATTCATTTTGATATTTGGCAAAACTAATACAATTATGTAAGGTTTAAAAATAAAATAAAATTAATTAAAAAAAAAAGATTTTGGATCAATTTCACTATCATTATTTGGAATTCTTTATCAGGTAGATTCCCTATCTCTTCGTCTTTTGTTTGGTTTGGTGGGCGTTTATCCTGTTCCTTTATCTGCTGGCTATTCCTCTGTCTCTTCATCTTGTTTAAATTGCTGAGTTTGGCGTGTCCTTTCTGTATTCTGGCAGTTTGTGGAGTTCTCTTTATTGTGGCGTTTTCTCACTGTGTGTGGGTTTGTACAGGTAGCTTGTCAAGGTTTCCTGGTTAGGGAAGCTTGTGTCGGTGTTCTGGTGCGTGGAGCTGTATTTCTTCTCTCTGGAGTGCAATGAAATGTCCAGTAATGAGTTATGAGATGTCTATGGTTTTGGGGTGACTTTGGGCAGCCTGTATCTTGAAGCTCAGGGCTGTGTTCCTTTGTTGCTGGAGAATTTGCTTGGTATGTCTTGCCCTGGAACTTGTTGGCCCTTGTGTGGTGCTTGGTTTCAGTGTCGGTATGGAGGCATTTGATGAGCTCCTGTCAATTAATGTTCCTAGGAGTCAGGAGTTCCCTGGAGTCAGGGTTTGGACTTAAGCTTCCTGCTTCCAGTTATCGGTCTTATTTTTACAGTAGTTTCAAAACTTCTCCTTCTATACAGCACCATTGATAAAACATCTACATTAAAGATGAAAAGTTTCTCTACTGTGAGGGTCACCCAGAGACGTTCACAGTGTTACATGGAGAAGAGAAGAGGGAGGAGGGAGTTAGAGGCGACCCAAATGAGATGAGGTGGAATCAACAGTGCAGAGAGTGGGCTAGCCAGTAGTCACTTCCTTATGTGCACGCCACAACTGGACCCCTCAGAGATGTTCACGGAGTTATACAGAAAAGAGAAGAAGGAGGAAGGTGACAGAGGTGGCCAGAAGGATAAAAGGGTTGAATGAAAAGGAGGGAGACAGATCCAGACAGTAATCAGTTCCCTAAGTGTTCTCCACCGTCTGGAACACACAGAAATTCACAGAGTTGGGTAGAGTAGAGAGGGGTTAGGGAGGAGACACAGGCGACCTGGTGGAGAAAAAGTAGAGTCCAAAGGGAGAGAGAGCAGTCAAGCCAGTAATCTCGCTCCCTAGGGGAAAATGGGTCCTGAAGATTGGGTTCTTAAAGGTACAAAATTGGTAACAAATACATAAAAGCAAAAATTAAAAATCTAGAGTAGAGTTTGGAATTTCAAAAATACGATGTTAAAGAAAAGAAGAAGGAAAAGAAAAGAGAAAAAATGAACAAGCAAAAACAAACAAGGTCATGAAAATTATAAAGAAAATACAGGTACAAAATTGATAACTTATATACAAAAAGCAAAAAATTAAAAATCTAGAGTAGAGTTTGGAATTTCAAAAAATACAATGTTAAAAAAAAAGAAGAAGAAGAAAAATAAAGAGAGAAAACAAACAAACAAAAACAAACAATGTCCAAAAATTATAAAGAAAATACAGGTACAAAATTGATATCAAATACCAAAAAGCATAAATTAAAAATCTAGAGTAGAGTTTGGAATTTCAGATATACAATGTTATATAAAAAGAAGAAGAGAAAGAAACAGAGGAAAAAAAAGGTCACAGAAATTATAAAAAAACTATAGGTACAAAATTGATAACATATACCAAAAAGCTAAAATTAAAAATCTAGAGTAGAGTTTGGAATTTCAAAAATACAATGTTAAAGAAAAGAAGAAAAAAAAAAAACAAGATCAAAAAATTATAAAATATATATATGTAAAGTTTGCTGAAGAAGAAAAAAATAGGTCTTTTTTTTTGCCAAGTAATAGGTTATAAAAGTGAAAATTAAAGGAACAATAGAGGACTTAAAAAATTTTTTTTAAATTAAAAAAAAAAAAAAGAAAAGAAAGAATGATCATAAAAATAGTAAAAATATATCTAGGACTTTCTTTGGTTTTGTTGTGAGTATTGTGGGTTCAGTTCATTTTGGCTAGTTCCTTGGTCCGACTTATATTTCTCAAGATCTATAGGCCCCTTCCTATGTCGTCCATAGTAACCAAAGGGTTTTAATCTGTTGCCTGTAGCTTCCAAGGCGTTTCCTTCTGTTATAACTTCTTCTGTTTGCTGGTCTCTTTAGTGTCTGGTTTCCGCCCTGACACGAAGGGGACGGTGGAGGACACTTTTTTTTTTTTTTTTTTTTTAGGCTCACTTGTTCAGTCACGCTGTGGGGAGGGAGGGAGGGATGCTGCAAACAAATAACACTGGCGTGCGCTTGCAGTGCCTCAGCCACACTGGGTCTGCCCCCACTCACGGCACATGTAGCCTTCCTGCCCACACTGCTCGGGCTCTAGGTTGTTCCGCTGGGAACAATCTGAGGCCGGCCCTGGGCTGCCTGAACCTCCCAGGTCCAAGCCGCTCAGGTTCAGGCACTCGGGTAGTCCCCAGAGGTGCAGACTCAGTTGGGCCTGCGTTTTGTGCTCTTCCCAGGTCCGAGCAGCTCAGGTGATGAGGTGTTTGGCGAGCGCCAATGCTGCGACTTATTGCCTCCCCGCCACTCGGTTATCTGGGTGTAAAACCGGCGCACCTTCTCAGGCAGATGTTGACCGTCCAGACCCCCGATAAGTTTTAGTTAGCAAAGAAGCCTGCTTACAGTTTTATAGATAATGTCTCTCTGGGGCTGCGATTGCCCCGTTCCGGCTCTGGCTGCCTGTCACCAGAGGGGGAAGGTCTGCAGCCGGCTGTCTCTGGTCAGTCCTTTGTTCTGTGCGCAGGCCTGGCGGTGTCTTAGGTTAGGGCAGGCTTTTCGCGTGGTAGATATCCCACAGTCTGGTTTGCTAGCCCAAATTCTTTTGCTCAGATAGCGCTCAGGGTATTCAGGCCAGATTCTTACTCTCAGCGATGCAGCCCACGCTGCGTCTCCCTGCCCAGCCCCCGCTTGCTAATGGAGGATGCAGGCGTCTGCGCTGCTTCTCCGCTGGGGGAGTTACCGTAGGGCTCGCAATCTGCGAGTTTTAATTGTTTATTTATTTTTTCTCCCTGTTATGTTGCCCTCTGTGCTTCCAAAGCTCGGCACAGATTCGGCAGTGAGAAGGTTTCCTGGTGTTTGGAAACTTCTCTCTTTTTAAGACTCCCTTCCCAGGACAGAACTCCGTCCCTCCCCCTTTTGTCTCTCTTTTTGTCTTTTATATTTTTTCCTACCTCCTTTCGAAGAGTTGGGTTGCTTTTCTGGGTGCCTGATGTCCTCTGCCGGCATTCAGAAGTTGTTTTGTGGAATTTACTTAACGTTTAAATGCTCTTTTGATGAATTTGTGGGGGAGAAAGTGTTCTCCCCGTCCTACTCCTCTGCCATCTTGGCTCCTCCTCCTCTAGGAATCTATTGATTTCCCTTTTATTTCTTCAGTAACCTCTTCATTATTTAGTGAGGTATTATTTAATCTCCATGAGTTTGTGCTTTTTGTAGTTTTTTTTTTTTTTCCTGTAGTTTATATCTAGTCTTATAGCATGTGGCCCAAGAAAGTATGAGTCAATTCCTAGGCAGGTTGATAAGAAATCTGGGGTCCCCAAGGAAGAGAAAGGCGTCTGGGGCTCTCAAGGAGGAGATAAGGGTCTGGAATTCTTAAGGAGGAGAAAAGAGCAAATTATTTTCTCTACATTCCTTAGTCTAAGTCACATAAAACGTTTTTGTTTTTTTTTTTCTTTAAGCCCAGAGCTGATTATTACATAATACAACACAACTCAGCTTAAACTCTGTCCTAAGGGTTATATGACAACAATGTATCCTGCTTGAGGACAGTTTCTCCTTCTTGAAAACCTTCTGACTAACCCTGTTATCTTAAAATGTAAATTGTGGGAGTGGGTCTAGTAAGAGCTTTACAACCTTGAGACATTCTTTTGATTTATTGTAATAACCAATTGAAAAAGTATATAACTCCCTTTTCTAAGACTAGCGGTGGGTAGACACTCTCTGTCCCTCTTATGATGTCTATGTCAGAAGTTTTTTTCTGTACCTTTTTCATTTTAATAAAACTCTGCTACACAAAAGCTCTTGAGTGATCAAGCCTGCTCCCTAGTCCCAAAGCTAAATCTTATTCTTCAGAGATCACAAATCTGATCACAGTAAGCTATCAGATACCTGATATGATTTCAGTTTTCTTAAATTTACTGAGGCTTGGTTTGTGAACCAAGATGTGGGCCTACAATAATGTTCCTGTGCACTTGAGAAGAAAGTTTATTCTTCTGCATTTGGATAGAAAGTTCTGAAGATATCAGTTAGGTCCATTTGGTCTAATGTTTCATTTAAGGTTTGTGTTTCCTTATTGATTCTCTATTTTGATTATTTGTCCATTGGTGTAAGTGGGGTGTTAATGTCCCCTACTATTATTGTGTTACTGTCAATTTCCCTTATTATGCCTCATAGTGTTTGCCTTATGTATTGAGATCATTCTATGTTGGGTACATAAATATTTACAATTGCTATGTCTTCTTGGATTGATCCTTTGATCATTTTGTAGTATCATTCTTTGTCTCTTATAATATTTTTCAAGTCTGTTCTGTCTGAAATAAGGATTGCCACTCCAGCTTTCTTTTGGTTTCCATTAGCATGGAATATCTTTTCTCATCCTTTTACTTTCACCTGTATGTGTCTCTAGGTCTGAAATGGGTCTCTCAAAGGCAGCATGTATATGGGTCTTGTTTTTGTATCCACTAAGTTGGTCTGTTTATCTTTTGTTTGGGGCACTTAATCCATTTACATTTAAGGTGACTGTTGATATATATATATATAGATATAGATATATATAGATATAGATATATTGATATATATACAGGAACATATATATGTTCCTATTTGTATTTTCTTAATTGTTGTGGGCTTGTTTTTGTAGGTCTTTCCTTTCTCTTGTGTTATTGGCTATGTAAGTCTTCTTAGTATTTGTTGTAAGGCTTGGTTGGTGGTGCTAAAGTTTCTTAGCTTTTGCTTGTCTGTAAAGCTTTTGATTTCTCTGTTAATTTTGAATGAGATCTTTGCTGGGTATAGTAATCTTGGTTGTAAATTTTTTCTTTCAGTACTTTAAATATACCCTGCCATTCCCTTCTGGCTTGCAGAGTTTCTGCTTAAAGATCTGCTGTTAATCATATGGGTTTTTCCTTGTATGTTACTTATTGCTTTTCCCTTGATGCTTTTAATATTCTTTCTTTGTGCTTAATCTCTGTTAGCTTGATTAATATGTGTCTCGATGTGTTTCTCCTTGGGTTTATACTATAAGGGATTCTCTGAACTTCTTGGATTTGTCTGGCAATTTCTTTTCCCATGTTTGGGAAGTTTTCAACTATAGTTTCTTCAAAAATTTTCTCAGTGTCTTTCTTTTTTCTTCTTCCTCTGGGACCCAATAACTTGAATGTTGGTACATTTAATATGTCCCAAAGGTCTCTGAGGCTATCCTCAACTCTTTTCATTCTTTTTTTTATTCTCTTCTTCATCTGGTGTTCCTACCATTCTATCTCCCAGTTCACTTATCTGTTTTTCTGCCTCAGTCATTCTGCTGTTGGTTCCTTGAGAGTATTTTTAATTTCAGTAACTGTGTTATTCATCTCTGTTTGTTTATTCTTTATTTCTTCTATGTCCTTGGTGATTGTATTAACTGTGTTATTTCTTGAATTTTCTCCATTCTATTTTCAACTCTTCAGATCATCTTTAATATCATTATTCCAAATTCTTTTCAGGCAGATTGCTTATTTCCTCTCCGTTCATCTAGTCTTCTGAGTTTCTACCTTGTTCTTTCATTTGTACTGTATTTCTCTGTATTTTTTTTTCTAACTTGCTCCACTTGAGGTCTCCTTTTCTTTTAGGGTTGTATTCCTTCTTCTTTTGGTTTTTCCCTTTGAGGGAAAGGTTGGTTGAGTGGTTTGTGTTGACTTCTTGTTAGGGGTGATTTGTGCCTGTGTTCTAGTGGGAGATCAAGCAGGCAGTTACAGAAATAATGGGACATATATGCACACTTCAACACATAGTTATAACCAAAGTATTCTAAACAAAAGAGTACAGGAGATTGGCTTGGTGAACAAAGAAAATAAAAGTGATATCAACCAATTAAAAGCAGAGCTAACTAACGTTCAATCTAGAAAACTGAACCTGCACAGAGTGTCAACTGTGGAAGATAGTGAAGAGAGCTCAACGATTTAACTTACTTGGTGAAAAAAGAAACAGTGAAGGAAAACAGGGACAATAAAAAAGAGGAAAAATACAGGAGAGGGGAGAGAAAAGGAAAGGTGGAAAAGAGGGTAAAACAGAAAGGCAAAATAAAAAATAGAAAAGCAAAGATAAATAGATGTATGTGAAAAAGATATGATATATTTAGGAATAGCTACAGCTGGTAAAGAACTATAAGAAAAGCAGTCAAATATATCAAAAGCAAAATCAGAAAAAATACCCAAAAAAGGGTGAAAAATAAAAAATATCTCAAAATGAATAGTTTTCTTAACAAGAAAAACAAAGAGGAAAATGCCACAGCATTGCAAAAGGCTAACATGAAGATAGAAATATGTAGGGGGAACAAGCAGTGTGATTTATAAGGAAAAAAGTTCCCAAGGTCTTAGTTCTCAAGGAAGCCCAGAGAGTCCTATACAGGATAAACCCAAAAAAGAAATACACCAAGACACATATTAATCAAACTAACAAAAATTAAACACAAGGGAAAATATTACAAGCAGCAAGGGAAAAACAAAAACAACATACAAAGGAATCCTTAAAAGGCTAACCACTGATTTTTCAACAGAAACACTGCAGGCTAGAAGGGAGTAGCAGGATATATTTAAAATGATGAAAGAGAAAAACGTACAACCAAGATTACTCTACCAGCAAGGATTTCATTCAGATTTGAAAGTGAAATCAAAAGCTTTATAAACAAACAAAAGCTAAGAGAATTCAGCACCACCAAACAGCCTTACAATAAATGCTAAAGAAGCTTCTCTAGCTGAAAGCTAGTCCTTCTGATGAAGGACACATACAGACTGAAAATCAGAGGGTGGAAAAAGATATTCCATGCAAATGTGAATCAAAAGAAAGATGAAGTAGCAATACCCAAATCAGAAAAAAGAGACTTTAAAATTAAAACTGTTATAAGAAGAAAAAAAAAAAAACTTTTATAAGAGATAGGAAGGATACTACATAATGATGGAGAAATCAATTCAACAGATCATCCAGACAGAAAATTAATAAGGAAACACAAGCCTTGAATCTCACACCAGATGAACCTAATTATATTTTCAGGACATTCTTTCTATCTAAAAACACCAGAATGCACTTTTTTCTCAAGGGCACATTGAACATTCTCCAGGATAGATCACATCTTGGGTCACAAATCAAGCCTCAGTAAATGCAAGAAAACTGAAATCTTATAAAGCATATTTTCTGACCACAACACTTTGAGACTAGATATCAACTATGGGGAAAAAATTGTAAAAAGCACAAAAACATGGAGGCTAAATAACCAACAAGTCAACGAAGAGATCAGAAAGGAAATAAAAGAAATACCTAGAAACAAATGACACTGAAAACAACCATGTCCAAAATCTATGGGATACAGCAAAAGCAGTTCTAAGATGGAAATTTATAGCAATATAAGCCTACCTCAAGAAACAAGAGAGACATCAAATAAACAACCTAACCTTACACTTTAAAACAACTAGAAAAAGAAGAGGGGCGGGGAGACCCAAAGTTAGTAGAAAGAAAGAAATCCTAAAGATCATAGCAGAAATAAATGGAAATAAAGGAGACAATAACAAAGGTCAAAAAAACTAAAAGTTGGTTCTTTGAGAAGATAACAAAGATACCACACACACAAAAGAAAGTTATAGGCCAATATCACTGATGAACATAGATGCAAAAATCTTCAACAGAATTCTAGCAACTAGAATCCAGCAACACATTAAAATGATCATATGTCACGATCAAGTGGTATTTATCCCGGGATTCAAGAATTCTTCAATATATGCAAATCAATCAATGTGATATACCATATCAACAAAATGAAAGATAAAATCCATATAATCATCTCAATAGATGCAGAAAAAGCTTTTAACATAATTCAATAACCATGTATGATAAAAATTCTCCAGAAAATAGGCACAGAAAGAACCTGTCTAAACGTAATAAAGACCGTATACAAAAAACCCACAGCAAACTTTATTCTTAATGGTGAAAAACTGAAAGCATTTCCTCTAAGATAAGGAACAAGACAAGGGTGCACACTCTCACCACTAAATTCAACATAGTTTTGGAAGTCCTAGCCACAGCAATCAGAGGAGAAAAAGAAATGAAAGTAATCCAAGTTAGAAAAGAAGAAGCAAAACTCTCACTATTTGCAGATAACATGATACTAAACATACAAAACGGTAAAGATTCCATCAAAAATTGCAAGAGCTAATCAATGAATATAATAAAGTAACAAGATATAAAATTAGCACAGAGAAAGCCTTTGCATTTCTATACACTAACAATGAAATATCATAAAGACAAGGTAAGGAAACAATTCCACTCACCATTGCAACAAAAAGAATAAAATACCTAGGGATAAACATACCTAAAGAGACAATGGACCTGTATGCAGAAACCTATAAGACACTGATGAATAAAATCAAAGATGACACAAGCAGATAGAGAGCTATACCATGTTCTTGCACTTGAAGAATCAATATTGTGAAAATGATTATACTACCTAAAGTAATCTTTGAATTACTTTGAATGACTTTGAGTCATTGAAATTCCTATAAAATTGCTAATGGCATTTTTCACAGAACTAGAACAAAAATTTCACAATTAGTATGGAAACACAAAAGACTGCAAATAGCCAAAGCAATCTTGAGAAGCAAAAATGGAACTGGAAGAATCAAGCTTCTTGATTTCAGACTATACTACAAAGCTACAGTCATTAAAATACTATGTGTTGGCATGAAAACAGAAATAGAGACAAATGGAACAAGAGAGAAAGCCTGGAGATAAATATATGCACTGCCAGAGTCCATCTCCAGCAGCCAGGGAATCAGCCTGGAGGGATGAGCAGTGTCGGCAGACAATGATGTAGCCTCTGTCTCGAAGTACGGGACTACATGTTTATTTCAAGCTTCAAGTTTTCTTTTATACTTTGACCAAAGCATTAGGTCAGAGGTTTGACATTTTTAGTTTCCCCCACCCAGAGTTACTGTCTCCAGAAATCATTGTTGCCCTACAAACAGAGTTCCTGCTTCAGCAATTCTCTCAGAATCAGCTTTACTATCTATTATCTACTTCCTCTTATGTGTCTTATACTTAACTTGTGATTACATTGTAACTCATGCTACATTCCTCAGTTTATTTTTTATCTTTCTAAATCCTGTTTGCCCCTAGCATCTTAAGATCACTATCTCCTAAAAAGGTTTCTAGCTATTCTTAATTATTCCTAAACCCTAAGCTCAGCAAACTTCTTTTGCCATAAATATTCCCCTCACAAACAGGTCTCAGGTAACAGTCCTTCCCATGGCCTCAAGCTGCGGCCTACATGCTCATCCTGGAGCATTCTTTGTAAAGATCCTTGAACAAATGCCAATAGTTACTTTATAGATTATTTTCTGGGCACAACAGCAGAAGGCTTTGTGCTTTCTCATGCTTCTCTCAAGAACAATAAGCACCTTAATATTCTTTCCAGTCAACTCAACCGAAGAAAGGAAAGAACAAGTCAGAATCACAAGACCTAACTCCTTCATCCCAGGGCCGTGCCTGCGGAATGAGGAGAGGGCATTGGGGCCATGCCTCCATTTTGTCAGTAATACCTAACGCAGCTCCTGACAATGCACCTATAGGCACATATTTTTGACAAAGGAGGCAAGAATATACAATGGAGAAAAGACAGCTTCTTCAATAAGTGGTACTGGGAAAACTAGACAGCAACATGTAAAAGAATGAAACAAAAACATTTTCTAACAAAATACACAAAAATAAACTCAAAATGTAGTAAAGATTTAAATGCAAAGCCAGGAACTATAAAACTCTTAGAGGAAAATATAGGCAGTACTTCTTTGACATAAGTCACAGCAAGATGATTAGTAACAAGAAGAGTGCCTGGAGGCAGGCTTTTCTCAATGAGATTGAAGATCTATTGCTTGTACTTCTTTTTAAATTTTTGCTTCCTCTTTATTTCATATATCAGTACACTAATTTTTTATTTAATTTCATATTTTTAGTATTTTATCAAATTACAATTGATATCATTTATCAATACCACCCACTCCAGTGTTCTTGCCTGGAGAATCACAGGGACGGGTGGGCTGTCATCTCTGGGGTCGCACAGAGTCAGACACGACTGAAGTGACTTGGCAGTAGCATAATGAATTATATTTTGCTTTTAACTTTGTACTTTGTATATTACATATATCTTGCTCAATTTTAATTCTGGGTAGTATTCCTTGGGTTATTCCTTGAAATACTATTGGTGCCTCTGCAGACACACTTACTTAGACAAAGAGTTCCATTTTGAATCAATAAAAATAGTTTAGAATCCTATTTATGCCACTTGATAGCAATAGTATACTTACTTTGACTTTCATTTCTTCACATTTTTCCAACTAGCAATATTTACATATTTTAACTTTTATTTCTCCACAGTTTTCCACAGTTACACTTTTGTAATTTTTGACTTTAATAACTATAGGGTCATATAATAATCATCTCTCGTCCTCATCTCCTGTGAGAACATCAAAATTACAACTTGCTGCTGAACAACCTTCGACAGGAGAGTGTAGGATCCTACCAAAAATAGATACCCCACATCCAAGGGCAAAGGAAAAGCCCCAGCAAGATGGTAGAAGGGGAAAAATTGCATTTAGAATCAAATGCCATACCCGCCAGAGATGCTTGGAGGGCTCAAACAAACCTTGTACACACCAGGACCCAGAGACCCCACAGAGACTGAGCCAGAACTGTGTTTGAATGTCTCCTGTGGAGGTAAGGGTCAGCAGTGGCCTGCCTCAGGGCATGAGCTCTGGGTGCAGCAGACCTGGGTATGGCATAAGCCCTCTTGGAGGAGGTCACCATTAACCCCACCATAGAGCTGCCAAAACTTAACACAGAACTGGGGAGACTCTTGGAGAGCTCAAACAAAAACTTTTGTGAGCCAGGACCCAGAAGAAAGGAGCAGAGAGACCAAAAGAGACAGACCCAGACTTGCCCGTGAGTGTCCAGGAGTCTCCAGCAGAGGCATGCGTCAGTGGAGGCCTGCTGCAGGGTTAGGGGCATTGAGTGCAGGAGTGCATGCATGGGATATTTTTAAGGAGATCACCATTATCTTCATTACCTCCGCCATAGTTTGATCTCAGGTCAAACAACAGGGAGGGAACACAGCCCTGCCTATCAACAGAAAATTGGATTCAAGATTTCTTGAGCATGGCCCGCCCATGAAAACAAGACCCAGTTTCCCCCTCAGTCAGTCTCTCCCATCAGGAAGATTCTATAAGCCTCTTATCCTTCTCCATCAGAGGCCAGACAGAATGAAAACCACAGTCACAGAAAACTAACCAACCTGATCACATGGACCACAGCCTTGTCTAATTCAATGAAACTATGAGCCATGCAGTGTAGGGCCACCCAGGATGGACGGGTCATAATGGAGAGTTCTGACAAAACGTGGCCCACTGGAAAAGGGAATGGCAAACCACTTCAGTATTCTTGCCATGAGAACCCCAAGAACATTATGAAAAGGCAAAAAGATAGGACACTGAAAGATGAACTCCCCAAATAAGTAGGTACCCAAAAGGCTATGGGAGATTAGTGGAGAAAACAAATCGAGAAAAAATGAAGAAGGAATGGGTAGGCCTATCCCTTCTCCAGGGGATCTTCCCGACCCAAGAATTCAAACTGTGAATTCCTGCATTGCAGGCTGATTTTTACCAGCTGAGCTACGAGGGAAGCCCTCCCTATAGTTCTGTTCAGTCAGTTCAGTTTCTCAGTCATGTCTTACTAGGCTTCCCTGTCCATCACCAACTCCCAGAGCTTACTCAAACTCATGTCCATTGAGTCGGTAAAGCCATCCAACCATCTCATCCTCTGTCATCCCCTTCTTCTCCCATCTTCAATCTTTCCAGCATCAGAGTCTCTTCAAGTGAGTCAGTTCTTCGCATCAGGTGGCCAAAGTATTGGAGCCTCCCCTTCAACCTCAGTCCTTCCGATGAATATTTAGGACTGATTTACTTTAGGATTAACTGGTTGGATTTCCTTGCAGTCCAAGGGACTCTCAAGAGTTTTCTCCAACACCACAGTTCTAAGGCATCAATTTTTTAGCATTCAGCTTTCTTTATAGTCCAACTCTCACATCCATACATGACTACTGGAAAAACTATAGCTTTGACTAGATGGACGTTTGTTGGCAAAGTAATATCTCTGCTTTTTAACATGCTAAGATTTTAGATTGATCCAGGTATTAGATTGACCAACTGATCTAGGTTGGTCACAGCTTTTCTTCCAAGGAGTAGGTGTCTTAATTTCATGGCTGCAATTACCATCTGCAGTAATTTTGGAGCCCAAAAAGATAAAGTCTCTCACTGTTTCCATTTTGTCCCCATCTATTTGCCATTAAGTGATGAGATGGGATGCCATGATCATAGTTTTTTCTGAATGTCGAGTTTTAAGCCAGTTTTTTCACACTCCTCTTTCACTTTCATCAAGAGGCTCTTTAGTTCTTTGCTTTCTACCATAAGGTTGATATAGTCTGCATACCTGAGGTTATTGATAGTTCTCCCAGCAATCTTGTGCTTCATCCAGCCCAGCATTTCACATGATGTACACTACATATAAGTTAAGTAAGCAGGGTAACAATATACAGCCTTGACATACTCCTTTCCTGATTTGGAACCAGTCTGTTATTCCATGTCCAGTTCTAACTGTTACTTCTTGACCTGCATACAGATTTCTCAGGAGGCAGGTCAGGTGGTCTGGTATTCCCATCTCTTTCAGAATTTTCCACAGTTTGCTGTGATCCACACACTCAATAAAACAGAAATAGATGTTTTTCTGGAACTCTCTTGCTTTTTTGATGATCCAACGGATGCTGGCAATTTGATCTCCAGTTCCTCTGCCTTTTCTAAATCCAGCTTGAACATCTGGAAGTTCATGGTTCACATACTGTTGAAGCCTGGCTTGAAGAATTTTGAACATTACTTTACTAGCACGTGAGATGAGTGCAATTGTGTCATAGTTTGAGCATTCTTTGGCATTGCCTTTCTATGCGATTGGAATGAAAACTGACCTTTTCCAGTCCTGTGGCCACTGCTGAGTTTTTCAAATTTGCTGGCATATTGAGTGTAGCACTTTCACAGCATCATCTTCAGGATTTGAAAGAGCTCAGCTGGAATTCTGTCACTTCCACTAGCTTTGTTCATAGTGATTCTTCCTAAGCCCCACTTGACTTCACATTCTAGGATGTCTGGCTCTAGGTGAGTGATCACACCATTGTCGTTTTCTGGGTCATGAAGATCTTTTTGTATAGTTCTTCTGTGTATTCTTGCCACCTCTTCTTAATATCTTCTGCTTCTGTTAGGTCTGTACCATTTCTGTCCTTTATTGTGCCCATCTTTGTATGAAATGTTCCCTTGGTATTTCTAATTTTCTTGAAGAGATCTCTAGTCTTTCCCATTCTCTTGTTTTCCTCTATTTCTTTGCAATGATCACTGAGGAAGGCTTTCTTATCTCTCCATGCTATTCTTTGGAACTCTCCATTCAAATAGGTATATCTTTCCTTTTCGCCTTTGACTTTTGCTTCTCTTCTTTTCTCAGCTATTTGTAAGGCCTCCTCAGGTAACCATTTTGCCTTTTTGCATTTCTTTTTCTTGGGGATGGTCTTGATCTCTGCCTCCTGTACGATGTCATATACCTCCATCCATAGTTATTTAGGCACTCTGTCAGATCTAATCCCTTGAATCTATTTGTCCCTTCTACTGTATAACTATATGGGATTTGATTTAGGTCATACCTGAATGGTATTTGTTTTCCCTACTGTCTTTGACTTAATTCTGAATTTGGCAATAAGGAACTTATGATCTGAGCCACAGTCAGCTCCCAGTTTTGTTTTTGCTGACTGTATAGAGCTTCTCCGTCGATAGCTGCAAAGAATGTAATCAATCTGATTTCATAATTGACCATCTGGTGATGACCACATGTACAGTCTTCTCTTCTGTTCTTGAAAGAGGGTGTTTGCTTTGATGAGTGTGTTCTCTTGGCAAAGCTCTGTCAGCCTTTGCCCTGCTTCATTTTGTACTCCAAGGCCAAATTTGCCTGTTACTCCAGGTATCTCTTGGCTTCCTACTTTTGCATTCCAGTCCCTTATAGTGAAAAGGACATCTTTTTTGTGTTTTGGTTCTATAAAGTCTCGTAGGTCTTCATAGAACCATTCAACTTCAGCTTTTTCAGCATTACTGGTGGGGGCATAGATTTGGATTACTGTGATATTGAACAGGTTGCCTTGAAAACGAACAGAGATCATTCTGTCGTTTTTGAGATTGCATCCAAGTACTGCATTTCAGACTCTTTTGTTGGCTATGATGGCTACTCCATTTCTTCTAAGGAATTCTTGCCCACAGTAGTAGATATAATGGTCATCTGAGTTAAATTCACACATTCCAGTCCATTTTAGTTCACTGATTACTAAAACGTTGATGTTCACTCTTGCCATCTCCTGTTTGACCACCTCCAATTTGAGAAGGAAATGGCAACCCACTCCAATATTCTTGCCTGGAGAATCCCAGGGACGGGGGAGCCTGTTGGGGTGCCGTCTTTGGGGTTGCACAGAGTCGGACACGACTGAAGCGACTTAGCAGCAGCAGTAGCAGCAATTTGCCTTGATTCATGGACCTAACATTCCAGATGCCTATGCAATATTGCTGTATACAGCATCAGACCTACGAACATTATTGCCATACATCAACATGAATCAGCCACAGGTCCACACATATCCCTCCATCATGAACCACCATCCCTTCTCCCTCCCCACTCCATCCCTCTGGATTGTCCCAGAGCACCAACTTTGTGTGCCCTGCTTCATGCATCAAACTTGCACCATTCATCTATTTTTCATATGGTAATATACATGTTTCAATGCTATTCTCTCAAATCGTTCCATCCTCACCTTCTCCCACGGAGTCCAAGTGTCTGTTCTTTACATCTGTGCCTCTTTTGCTGCCTTGCACATAGGATCATCATTACCATCTTTCTAAATCCCATATATACACGTTAATATACCATATTGGTGTTTCTTTCTGACTCTGTGTAATAGGTTCCAATTTCATCCACCCCATTAGAACTGACTCAAATGTGTTATTTTTTATAGCTGAGTAATATTCCACTGGGTATAACTTCTTATTTGAGCTCTCATTGGCCTGGCTATAAACTAGACCTTGGCTATAAACTAGACCTGGCTGTAAACTAGATCTTTACCAATATCTTCAATCCTTCTATCATATAGATTTTATAACTCATTACCTTCTAATCTTTTACCTATTTCCCTCCAGAACTACAAATCCTCACTGTGCCTCCTATCCATTGTTTATTCCAACCTTTGTAAGTCCTCCCCTTTCTCCCATCTCCTGCTGCTGCTGCTAAGTCACTTCAGTTGTGTCCGACTCTTGTGCGACCCAATAGACGGCAGCCCACCAGACTCCCCATCCTTGGGCCTTGTTAACTCCTAGCAATACAAGCCTACCTCAAAAAATAAGAGAAACATCAAATAAACCACCTAACTTAATACCTAAAACAACTAGAAGAAGAACAGAAGAACCCCAAAGTTAGTAGAAGGAAAGAAATCATAAAAATCAGAGCAGAAATAAATGAAAAAGAAACAAGGGCGACTATAGAAAAGGTCAACAAAACTAAAATCTTGTTGAGAAGATAAATGGATAAACTGTTAGCCAGACTCATCAAGAAAAAAAAGGAAGAATCAAATCAATCAAATTAGAAATGAAGATGGAGAAATCACAACAGACAACATGGAAATACAAAAGAGACTATGAGCAATTATATGTCAATAAAATGGACAACTTGGAAGAAATGGACAAATTCTTAGAAAAGTATAAACTTCCAAAACTGAACCCGGAAGAAATAGAAAGTCTTAACAGACTCATCACAATTATGGAAATTGAGATCATAATTTAAAAAATCTTCCAACAAACAAAAGTCCAGGATCAGATGGCTTCACAGTAAATTCTACCAAAAATTTAGAGAACTAACAGCTATCCTTGCTCAAACTTTTCAGGAAAATTGCAGAGGAAGGTAAATACCCAAACTCATTCTATGAGGCCACCATCACCCTGATACCAGACAAAGATGCCACAAAAAAGTGAGCATTACTGTTATTACTTCTGTGTATATTGACATATTGACTGTTATGTGGGTTATGACGATTTTCCCCAGTTTTTTTTTACTGGTCTCAACTTGTTTGTGAATTTTCCTGAAATAGAATCTCAAGTTACATTTCAGAAAGAATTCATATTTTTCTGATTATGACATTTTTCATGCTTTATACTTTTAAATGAGATAATATTATATTTTACAATCTATTTTTGTTTAGTAGTACAATTAAATGGTGATCTTCCCTGGTGGCTAAGATGGTAAACGTCTGTCTATAATGCAGGTAGACCTGGCGTCAATCCCTGTGTCGGGAAAATCCTCTGGAGAAGGAAATGGAAACCCACTCCAGTAATCTTGCCTGCAAAATCCCATGGATGGAGGAGCCTGGCAGGCAAAGAGTCAGACACAACTTCACTTTTACAGTTAAATATTTTATTTTTAATTTTCATAGTTTTCAAAATTGCTCATTCTTTTCAACATCTTGTGAAGAGAATTGACCTGTATTTCTTTTTATTCTGTGATTATCCTCAATATATATTTGTTTTTGTTGATATTTTCTCATTTTATTTTTTTACAATTTTGACTAAATACATATAAAATAAAATTTACTATCTCAGCTTCTTTAAAGGAGTATTAAGTACATTTTTATTGCTCCATATTATAGGTTAACACACATATTCAATATTGGTTTTTCTTTTAATGTCCACAAATAATTGACATCCAGAGAATAGTTCCAAACAAAGCTCTAACTCAAACTGATTTTTTACTTTCTTTTTCTTGTTTTGGACTAACTTGAAGGATACTGTTGACAGTGTCTTATGTTGAATGGTAATGCTTTCTTTTTGTTATCAATATTAGTTCATATTTAAGAATAAGTGTTACTCATCTTTTAATACCCTACTCCAGTTATTGAGTACAGTTTTCCTGTGCTATACACTAGATACTCATTAGTCATCTATATTATATATAATGTGTGTATATGTAGATCCCAATATCTTAATTCACTCATCATCCCTTCCCCCACCCCATAGTAGGACTATACATTTGTGTTCTACATCTGTGTCTCTATTTTTGCTTTGAGAATAAGTTCATCTGTAACATTTTCTAGATTCCACATGTAAGTGATATTAAATGATATTTGTTTTTCTCTTTCTGACATACTTCACTTTATATAACAGTCTCTAGGTCCATCTATGTCTTTGCAAATGGCACTGTTTCATTCCTTTTCGGGCTGATATTCCATTGTATATATATACCAAATCTTCTTTTTCCATTCCTCTCTGGATGGACATTTGGGTTACTTCGATGCCCTGGTTATTGTAAATAGTGCTGCAATGAACATTCAAGTGCACATATCTTCTTTAATTATTATTTTCTCCAAGTATATGCCCAGGAGTGGGATTGCTGGGCCATATGTTAGTTTAATTTTTAATTTTTTGAAGAATCTCTATATTGTTCTCCATAGTGACTGTATCAATTTACATTCCCACCAATAGTGTAGGAGCATTCTGTTTTCTCCACACTCTCTCCAGCATATATTGTTTGTAGAATTTTTTATTGTGGGCATTCTGACTGGAATGAAATCATACCTCACTGTAGTTTTGTTTTCATTTCTCTAATACAACAGATTGGTTCCAAATAGGAAAAGGAGCATGTCAAGGCTTTTTATTGTCACCCTGCTTATTTAGCTTATATGCAGAGTACATCATGAGAAATACTGGGCTGGAGGAAGCACAAGCTGGAATCAATTACCAGGAGAAATATCAAAAACCTCAGATATGCAGATGACACCACCCTTATGGCAGAAAATGAAGAACTAAAGAGCCTCTTGATGAAAGTGAAAGAGAAGAGTGAAAAAGTTGGCTTAGAGCTCAACATTCAGAAAACTAAGATCATGGCATCCAGTCCCATCACTTCATGAGAAATATGTGGGTAAACAGTGGAAACAGTGTCAGACTTTATTTTTCTGGGCTCCAAAATCACTGCAGATGGTGACTCCAGCCATGAAATTAAAAGACGCTTACTCCTTGGAAGGAAAGTTGTGACCAACCTAGACAGCATATTAAAAGCAGAGACATTACTTTGTCAACAAAGGTCCATTTAGTGAAGGCTATGGTTTTTCCAGTGGTCATGTATGGATGTGAGAGTTGAAATATAAAGAAAGCTTAGAGCCAAAGAATTGATACTTTTGAACTGTGGTGTTGGAGAAGACTCTTGAGAGTCCCTTGGACTGCAAGGAGATCCAACCAGTCCATTCTGAAGGAGATCAGCCCTGGGATTTCTTTGGAGGAAATGATGCTGAAGCTGAAACTCCAGTACTTTGGCCACCTGATGCAAAGATCTGACTCATTTGAAAAGGCCCTGATGCTGGGAAAGATAGAGGGTAGGAGGAGAAGGGGACGACAGAGGATGAGATGGTTGGATGGCATCACCAACTCAATGAACATGGGTTTCGGTGAACTCTGGGAGATGGTGATGGACAGGGAGGCCTGGCCTGCTGTGGTTCATGGGGTAGCAAAGAGTCAGACACGACTGAGTGAATGAACTGAACTGAATACTTAAGTGATGGTGAGCATATTCTCATGTGTTTGTTGGCCTTCTGTATCTCTTAATTGAATAAATGTCTACTTAATTCTTTTGGCCATTTTTTGACTAGGATGTTTGTTCTTGTATTTTGTTTGCTTGTTTTGTTTTGTTTTTTTCTGGTAAGGTGCTGCACGCACTAATTGTATATTTGGGGATTAATTCCTTTTCAGTTGCTTTGTTTGCAAATATTTTCTCTATTTCTGAGTGTTGTCTTTTTGTTTTGTTTATGGTTTCCATTGTTGTGTAAAGGATTTTAAGTTTCATTAGATCCCATTTATTTATTTTTGCTTTATTGTAACTTGTACTATTCGAGGAGATGGGTCAAAAAAGATCTTGCTGTGATTTATATCAAAGAGTGTTCTGCTTCTGATTTCCTCTAAGAGTTTTATAGTGTCTGACCTTACATCTAGGTCTTCAGTCCATTTTGATCATGGTGTGGTGTTAGGGAGGGTTCTAATTTCATTCTTTTATATGTATATGTCCAGTTTTCCCAGAACAACTTATTGAAGAGACTGTCTTTTCTCCATTATATGTTCTTGCAAAGATAAGCAGACGTTGGGTCAAAGAGTACAAACTTTTAGTAATAAAACAAATAAATTCTGAGGATGTAATGTACAGCATGGTGATTATAGTTAATAATACTGTATTAGAGGAACTAAAAAGCCTCTTGATGAAGGTGAAAGTGGAGAGTGAAAAAGTTGGCTTAAAGCTCAACATTCAGAAAATGAAGATCATGGCATCCGGTCCCACCACTTCATGGGAAATAGATGGGGAAACAGTGGAAACAGTGTCAGACTTTATTTTTCTGGGCTCCAAAATCACTGCAGATGGTGACTTCAGCCATGAAATTAAAAGACACTTACTCCTTGGAAGGAAAGTTATGACCAACCTAGATAGCATATTCAAAAGCAGAGACATTACTTTGCCAACAAAGTTCGTCTAGTCAAGGCTATGGTTTTTCCTGTGATCATGTATGGATGTGAGAGTTGAACTGTGAAGAAGGCTGAGTGCCGAAGAATTGATGCTTTTGAACTGTGGTGTTGGAGAAGACTCTTGAGAGTCCCTTGAACTGCAAGGAGATCCAACCAGTCCATTCTGAAGGAGATCAGCCCTGGGATTTCTTTGGAAGGAATGATGCTAAAGCTGAAACTCCAGTACTTTGGCCATCCCATGCGAAGAGTTGACTCATTGGAAAAGAGTGATGCTGGGAGGGATTGGGGGCAAGAGGAGAAGGGGACGACAGAGGATGAGATGGCTGGATGGCATCACTGTCTCGATGGACTGAGTGAACTCCAGGAGTTGCTGATGGACAGGGAGGCCTGCCGTGCTGTGATTCATGGGGTCACAAAGAGTCGGACACAACTGAGCTGCTGATCTGATCTGATCTGATATACAAGAAAGTTGCTAAGAAAGTAGATCTTATATGATTTCACCTCAAAAAAGGAAACGGTAACTATGTAATGTGATGGAGTTGTTAGTTCATTCTATGGTGGTAATCATTTTGCAACATACAAGTGTGAAATCAACATATTGTACAACTTAATTTACAAAATTGTATATGTCAGTCATATCTCAATAAAGCTGGAGAAAATAAAACCTAAACAAGAATAGAGTAACTCATTACCACCTCCTGCCACCCCCATCCCTTCCTCTTGGGCATCAAAATTTGTTCAGAGAAAAGGGATTATAATATCTTTGTTTTCATTTTCTAAATTGTATATAAATGCTAGTATTTCAAAAGTAACATCTCTTTATTTTATGGCTGAATACTAGTCTATTGTATGCATATATATACAACACCTTCTTTATCTTTTCATCTGTTGATAAACACTTAGGTTGCATCTATATCTTGGCAGTTGTAAACAATGTTCCATAAATATTGGCATGCAAGTATCTTTTCAAATTAGTGTTTTCACTTGCTTCAGATAAATACCCAGGAGTGGAACTGATTGATCATATGACAGTTCTATTTTTAGTCTTTTGAGGAACCACAAAACCATTTTCCAGAATGGTTGCACCAATTCACATTCTCAGCAGCAGTGTACTAGGTTCCTTTTGTCTTAATTCCCCCAACTTTTTTTATGGTCTTTTTGATGATAGCCATTCTGACACAGGTGTGAGGTAATATCTCACGGTGGATGGACTGGGATGGTATCACGCTAAGTGAAATAAGTCAGCAACAGAAAGACAAACACTGTATGCTATCACTTTCTTAAGGAATCTATAAAATGAAAGAAATGAATATAACAAAACAGAAACAGGCTTACACAATTAAAGAACAAACTAGTGGTTACCAGGGGGAAGAGAGGAGAGAGGGGGCAAGATAGGGGTGTACAACCCTTGCCATTCTCTCTGAGTGTATGTGAGTGGGATAATGCTGGGTTTTTTTCACTTCATGGGGTTTCTCTTTCTCTCATACATGGTAAGTCAAGGGTAGGAATACCGTTACCTTAACGTTTTTATTTTAACACACTTGGAAGAAATACCATAAAGTTACTAATGTCTGGATGTGATTCTTCCTTAATTTCTTGAGTCACTAAAAGTGTCATACAGTTTTTACATTCCTTGGATACAATTCTTACATCACCATTTAACCTCATATCTCCTTTCACTCAGTCATGTTTCTTAGAGTCTTAAATACTGCTCTACTTAAGTTGAGTCTTACATACTAAGGTCATTGATACCCAAATTAATCAGCTTGGAGCATGCCACAATTCATGATAAAATTAGTAACTTTTCAGTCATCTCAACAAGGATTGACTGAATGAAAAATTTTGTGAATGTGGTAAAACTAATAAAATGTTTATACCTTTAACCTTAAATACTAAAGCTAATCACTGAATAATGACTATGATCCTGACCCACCAATTGTTCTTGTTTACTGTCTTAGAGATGTTTAATAACCTCAGTTCTCTATAGGTGATACGCCCTTCACATTGTATGATAATATGCTATACAAGTCAGTTTTATTGCATATAATTAGTGTGTTCTGTTCATCAGTCCCAAGGGTAACTTTTCTTTGTGTAGTTTTGCATCTTTTACCTTCTCAGTGAATCCCTTGAATGTGTAAGTAAGTAAATAAATTATAAAAGAAAGCCTCTTCAATTAGTGTGTGAAATTAACTATAAAACATCTCCCTACTTGGAGGATATGCCAACACTTTTGTCAAAAGTGCCTGGATTTTTTCTAATTCTATTTCAACATGTAAGGAATATAAGAATGTATTATACTAATAATATATATGATATCATTTGGATTTATTCATGTAAATTCTAGAGAATTTATCTTATTTTGGCTAAAATCAAATAAAGTAGCTTCTACTACCTAAGTCCAGAATGTTGGCCTCAGTTTAAATTTTCATACAAGAGTGAGGTAGGAGCGGAAATTTTACAGAAGCATAGAATACATTCCACATTTTGGCATTGAGTTATAACTTAAAAGCTATTTTTCTTTCAATTTCTTGCTGAAATAATATTGTTTAGACTTTGAGTAGATTGATAATCCATTTTCTCTCCCTTTTCACATCTTAGGCAAAAATACAGGACAATGCAGGAAATAAGGTAAGTGCTTTAGAGGTTGGATCTTTTGTTTTAATTTGTGAATTAAGGTAATTCTCTGGAAATCAAAGGCAGATATTTATAAGCGGTTTGATTTTTTTCTTTCTGGATAATTGTTTTTCATCTTTTTTGTATAGAAATATAACATATATAAATGGTGTCTATTCATAAAATGATTTAAATCTGTCCATTGGGGTTTTTATTAACTGCATAAACTTTGAAAAAGTTGAGAAAAGAAGACTAATAAAATGATATCAAAAAAGAGACATCCTCACTTCTAATCAAAATTTGGCCACATTTTAGTTATCAATTTCTTCTACAAGATTATATCCTCTTAAAAAAATACATCCATTCATTAATTAAAAATAGAAGTTATTAAGATACTTATTAAATGAGAATATATGTGAAGAAGAACAGATTATTTTCATTTAGCAGACAATAATATTAAGCAGCATTTGACACAGAAGATATCATTAATTACTCTAAATCTTTCCTCATTTAATTCTGGAAATTATTGTGATATTCACACAAACCCTCTGGATTAGATCATATTTTATCTTTTGCTTCTGCTGCTGTGAAGTCGCTTCAGTCATGTCCAACTCTGTGCGACCCCATAGACGGCAGCCCACCAGACTCCTCTGTCCCTGGGATTCTCCAGGCAAGAACACTGGAGTGGGTTGCCATTTCCTTCTCCAATGCTTGAAAGTGAAAAGTGAAAGTGAAGTCGCTCAGTCGTGTCTGACCCCTTCTCGACCCCATGGACTGCAACCTACCAGACAATCCCATCCATGGGATTTTCCAGGCAAGAGTACTGGAGTGAGTTGCCATTGCCTTCTCCATTTATCTTTTTTTTTTTAATATAAATTTATTTTAATTAGAGGCTAATTACTTTACAATATTGTATTGATTTTGCCATACATCAACATGAATACCCGCCTTTTTTTGTTTGTTTGTTTTTTTTTAATATAAACAGGGGTACACGTGTTCCCCATCCTAAACTCCCCTCCCACCTCCCTCTCCATCCTATTCCTCTGGGTCATCCCAGTGCACCAGCCCCGAGCATCCTGTATCATGCATCAAACCCAGACTGGCGATTCATTTCACATATATTATACATGTTTCAATGCCATTCTCCCAAATCATCCCACCCTTTCCCTCTCCCACAGAGTCCAGAAGATTGTTCTGGATACATCTTTTTAATGGCTGGTGTCTCTTTTGCTGTCTTACTTTTTTGTTTGTTTATTTTTACAGAGTTATCATTACCATCTTTCTAAATTTCACATATATGCATTAGTATACTGTATTGGTGTTTTTCTTTCTGGCTTACTTCACTCTGTATAATAGGCTCTAGTTTCATCCACTTCATTAGAACTGATTCAAATGTATTCTTTTTAATGGCTGAGTAATACTCCATTGTGTAGATGTACCACAGCTTTCTTATCCACTCATCTGCTGATGGACTTCTAGGTTGCTTTCATGTCCTGGCTGTAATAAACAGTGCTGCAATGAACACTGGGGTACACGTGTCTCTTTCAATTCTGGTTTCCTTGGTGTGTATGCCCAGCAGTGCAATTGCTGGGTCATAAGGGAGTTTTATTTCCAGTTTTTTAAGGAATCTCCACACTGTTCTCCACAGTGGCTGTACTCGTTTGCATTCCCACCAACAGTGTAAGAGGGTTCCCTTTTCTCCACACGCTCTCCTGCATTTATTGCTTGTAGACTTTTGGATCACAGCCATTCTGACTGGCATGAAATGGTACCTCATAGTGGTTTTGATTTGCATTTCTCTGATAATGAGTGATGTTGAGCATCTTTCTATGTGTTTGTTAGCCATCTGTATGTCTTCTTTGGAGAAATGTCTATTTAGTTCTTTGGCCCATGTTTTGATTGGGTCATTTATTTTTCTGGAGTTGAGCTGTAGGAGTTGCTTGTATATTTTTGAGATTAGTTGTTTGTCACTTGCTTCATTTACTATTATTTTCTCCCATTCTGAAGGCTGTCTTTTCACCTTGCTTAGAGTTTCCTTTGTGGTGCAGAAGCTTTTAAGTTTAATTAGATCCCATTTGTTTATTTTTTCTTTTATTTCCAATATTCTGGGAGGTGGGTCATAGAGGATCCTGCTGTGATGTATGTCGGAGAGTGTTTTGCCTATGTTCTCCTCTAGGAGTTTTATGGTTTCTGGTCTTAGGCTTAGATCTTTAATCCATTTTGAGTTTATTTTTGTGTATGGTGTTAGAAAGTGTCCTAGTTTCATTCTTTTACAAGTGGTTGACCAGTTTTCCCAGCACCACTTGTTAAAGAGATTGTCTTTTTTCCATTGTATATCCTTGCCTCCTTTGTCAAAGATAAGGTGTCCATAGGTGCGTGGATTTATCTCTGGGCTTTCTATTTTGCTCCATTGATCTATATTTCTGTCTTTCTGCCAGTAACAAACTGTTTTGATGACCGTGGCTTTGTAGTAGAGCCTGAAGTCAGGCAGGTTGATTCCTCCAGTTCCATTCTTCTTTCTCAAGATTGCTTTAACTATTTGAGGTTTTTTGTATTTCCATACAAATTGTGGAATTATTTGTCCTAGCTTGTGAAAAATACCGTTGGTAGCTTGACAGGGATTGCATTGAATCTATAGATTGCTTTGGATAACATACTCATTTTCACTATATTGATTCTTCCAATCCATGAACATGGTATATTTCTCCATCTATTAGTGTCCTCTTTGATTTCTTTCACCAGTGTTTTATAATTTTCTACATATAGGTCTTTTGTTTCTTTAAGTAGGTATATTCCTAAGTATTTTATTCTTTTCATTGCAATGGTGAATGGAATTGTTTCCTTAATTTCTCTTTCTATTTTCTCATTATTAGTGTATAGGAATGCAAGGGATTTCTGTGTGTTGATCTTATATCCTGCAACTTTACTATATTCATTAATTAGCTCTAGTAATTTTCTGGTGGAGTCCTTAGGGTTTTCTATGTAAAGGATCATGTCATGTGCAAAAAGTGAGAGTTTTACTTCTTTTCCTGTTTGGATTCCTTTTATTTCTTTTTCTTCTCTGAACGCTGTGGCCAAAGCTTCCAAAACTATGTTGAATAGTAGTGGTGAAAGTGGGCACCTTTGTCTTGTTCCTGACTTTAGGGGAAATGCTTTCAACTTTTCACCATTGAGGATAATGTTTGCTGTGGGTTTGTCATATATAGCTTTTATTATGATAAGGTATGTTCCTTCTATTCCTGCTTTCTGGAGAGTTTTTATCATAAATGGATGTTGAATTTTGTCAAAGGCTTTCTCTGCATCTATTGAGATAATCATATGGCTTTTATTTTTCAGTTTGTTAATGTAGTGTATTACATTGATTTGCAGATATTGAAGAATCCTCGCATCCCTGGGATAAAGCCCACTTGGTCATGGTGTATGATCTTTCTAATGTGTTGTTGGATTCTGATTGCTAGAATTTTGTTAAGGATTTTTGCATCTATGTTCATCAGTGATGTTGGCCTGTAGTTTTCTTTTCTTGTGGCGTCTTTGTCAGGTTTTGGTATTAGGGTGATGGTGGCCTCATAGAATGATTTTGGAAGATTACCTTCCTCTGCTATTTTCTGGAAGTGATTGAGTAGAATTGGTGTCAGCTCTTCTCTAAATTTTTGGTATAATTCAGAAGCCATCTGGACCTGGGCTTTTGTTTGCTGGAAGATTTCTTATTACAGTTTCAATTTCCGTGCTTGTGATGGTCTGTTAAGATTTTCTATTTCTTCGTGGTTCAGTTTTGGAAGCTGTATTTTTCTAAGAATTTGTCCATGTCTTCTAAGGTGTCCATTTTATTGGCATATAATTGCTGGTAGTAGTCGCTTATGATCCTTTGTTGTCTGTTGTGATCTCTCCGTTTTAATTTCTATTTTTATTGATTTTTCTCCCTTTGTTTCTTGTTGAGTCTGGATAATGGTTTGTCAATTTTATTTATCCTCTCAAAGAACCAGAGTTTATCTTTTTAAATCACCCTAAGAGACAGCTATTAAGGAAGCAACACATAATTGTACTATACAGGCTTAAATTCTGACATAGAAACTAAAGAAAGGAAAGGAAACATAGAATGGTAAGAAATTTTAGATACAATATATGATAGATTTTAAAAGAAAGCTGACTATTTGGACATGTTGAGAAAAAGCATTATTACCATCAATTGAAAGTTTTACAGTAATTTTATCTGTTAGGAATCATGTAAATGGTAAACTTCGTATGGAAGTACTACATCTTATCTACAAGGAGGCTAAGAAGACATGCAGAAGATTAAAAAAAAAAACTATATATGCCCTCTTCATATATAATTTCCATAGATTTTAAGTGAATTCACAAACACTCTAAATTTATTCATGCATTTAAGACTAAGACCTTGTAGTGGATATTCATTATGATAAAGTTGAAAGTAGCAAAGGTGTTGAATGTAAAAGGCTTTGGGTTCAACATCCCATTGAATTACCAACACAGTACATCTTCATTGCCTATGAACTTTAAACTTTGTAGAAATATAAATGCTTAGATCTCACCCAAGGGATTCAGAAGGATTTTATCTGTTGTGTCTTTATAATATTTATCTTCACTAAAGATTCAACATATTTCTATTAAAAAGCTGAGATATAGATATGTACCTCAGAAAAAATTTTAAGCCTCAATTTCTTTCTCTAAAAAGTGGGGATAGTAATACTCTACTCATAGAGGGGTTTGCAGATATTAACAAGAAAATTTATGTACATTCCCAAACACGGTGCTTAGCATATTGTTGGCATAAATTTCATGTTAGCTTCTCTCTCATCTTTTTTTTTTTTCTTATTGACTCTCACATCCAATCCTATTAATTTTTTTAAGCTCTTTTTCTCTAGGTTTGATAAAACCCCTATGAGAAAAATGGGGAACCACTCAATGCAGAGTTCATTCTTTTGGGTCTGACAGATGACCCTGTATTCCAGATTGTAGTTTTTCTCTTTCTATTTTTTCAAATATGTGTTCAGTGTGACAGGAAACTTAACCATTATCCTTCTCACTCTGCTAGATTCCCACCTTAAGACACCGATGTATTTCTTTCTACACAATTTCTCCTCTTTAGAAATTTCATTCACAACTGTTTGCATTCCAAGGTTCTTGGTGAGCCTTGTCACAAAGGACAGAACTACTTCCTATATGAGTTGTATGACTCAGTTCCCCGCCCCCCCCCGGGAATCACTGAATTTTACATTCTACCTGCTATGTCTTAATGACCATTATGTGGCCATATGTAAACCCCTCCATTACACCACTCTCATGAGCAATAGAGTTTGCCACCAACTTGTACTCAGCTCTTGGGCAACTGGATTCCTGATGATCTTTCCTCCAGTGATCTTAGGACTCAAGTTGGAATTCTGTGATTCCAATGTCATTGATCATTTTATTTGTGATTCTTCTCCCATCCTACAGATCTCTTGTTCAGATACACATTTCCTAGAGCTCATGTCTTTTCTCTTGACTATGGTGACACTGATGGCCGCACTGATGTTAGTGATTCTCTCCTATGCTTATATCATCAAGAAAATTCTCAAATTCCTTTCTGTCCAACAAAGGACCAAAGCCTTTTCTACCTGTTATTCCCACATGATTGTAGTTTCCATTTCTTATGGAAGCTGCATCTTCATGTACATAAAAGCACCAGCCAATGACAGAGTGACCTTAAACAAAGGAGTAGCTGTGCTCAATACCTCAGTTGCCCCTTTGCTGAATCCCTTTATTTATACCCTAAGAAACCAGCTAGTGAAACATGCCTTTAAAAATATGGCCCAGATGGTTTGGTTTACTTCAAACAAATGAGAAAATTCTAAAATGTATAAAGGAAAAAAATGTTTTCCTTTTAATCTTGGTCTAGTTTGTCTTATTCTGTCTATATTTTTAGGTTATATAGCAATTTCAGCCAACTTAGGGCCTCCTTCCAAGCTATCATTTCCTGCTAGAATTTCTGCTCTACAAATCTGTTCGTTTATCAATTTCAGGAATGCAGTATTTTAAATGTGATATTTTTCACAGATCACATTGTAAGAAACAAATGTTTTCAATAAGGCTTTCTATGAGCTATGTGTGAGATAAATTTTCAGGACTTGGCATGTTAATAAAATGTATGGAGCTGTAGTTATAGTTTTTGAACAAAACTGACTACTTGAAAGAAATGATGAAATCAATTATTTAGTTAAAAAATAGTTCAATTATAATAGATATAGTATTATGCTCCTGAGAATATAGTTTCATAAGTGTCATAATTTTTAATGTGTGAACAGATTGTATAAATTATAAAGTAAAATATGTTTTCACAGAGTAAGATAATACATTTTGATTATTCTTTATGTGATGAATAAGAAAATAGTCGTATTTTATATGACCCCAAATGAAAATATTTTTAATTACACTGCTAAATTTTGAGTTTCTGAGAGATATTGTCTACCTATACCTATGAGTTGAATTATAATGTAAGAATTTGCTGCATTGTCTTACTTCAAAACCGAAGTACAGTCTATGTCTTCCATAGAATTTTCCTGCTTGAATAAAGCTGCTTTCACTATCTAAAACATTCCTTATTTGAGTTCAATAATTATTATTCTATACAATGGCAAATTGCAGTTTACTATTCTATTCTAGTTTCTATTTCCAACTGAGCCTTTGGTACTGTTACTGGTCATGCTACTGATACAAACTAAATCTCAGAAAGGTCAGTGGAGTCACTAAGTCTTTTCTTTCTGCTAATCAAGTTGATTCTATGTACAGTATTGCTATACTTTGAACAAAAGAAATGTGGGAAAGAAAATATAGTATAAATTCCCTAAGATAAAAAGTGATGTGTACACCCATGGCAGATGCATATTGATGTATGGCAAAACCAATACAAAATTGTAAAGTAAAAAAATAATAATAATAATTTAATTAAATTAAATTTTAAAAAATAAAATAAAGTGGTATAGCAATGAAAAAAAAGTGATGTTTGTAACTTATTGAAGCAAAAATCAAATGAATTCTAGAGATCAAATTTACAGAGTCTGCAAGAGATAAGTTATTGAATTTTCTCTAAAAGCCAGGAGAAGATTGGCTCCATATAGTATACATATAATTACATGCCTTTTGAGTTCTCTTGCTTTCTTTTACAGTGCAATTACCTAGATTTTTCTTTGGAATTTGAATTGGTTTAGAGGAGTATCTGAGAATACGGAAAAATATTTCTCAGCATTCCAAGATGGTGGAGAAATGGATGGACATGGAGTGCATCTCTCTCCATGGATGCATCAGGAGTACATCCACAGATGGAACAGTTCTCTCACAACACTGGCTGAACACTACCAGAAGACCTTGGTCATTGGAAAGGACTGTATGGATCCAAGAATAACTAAGTAGAATAAAATAACAGAAGGTAGAAGGAAAAGGAGGGAAAGAAGGACTGCGCCTGCACCCCGGGGTGGGGGAGCTGAACCAGGAGAGAGATTCCCACATCTGAGGAAGGCCCCTCACTGTTGAAGAATTTGGTTGAGACAGAAAGGAAGCATTTGAGGCTGTCAGAGGAGGGTTAAGCAGCAGATCTGTGTCAGACTGGATAGAGTGAGAACCACACAGACATTGGTGCCACAACCCTATATACCCCAGACTAGAATCAATGTTCACCAGCTCTCACAGAGGCTGGGAGCTGGAACTGGAGCATTGCACCTGAATGTTCTTTGCCGCACAATTTACAGCACCTTGGACATGGAAGGAATATAAATATCCTTCAACATAAGAATGGATAATTAAGATGTGCTATATATATACAATGGACTATGATTCACCTATCTAAAGGAAAAAAATAGTGCCATTAGTAGAATTATGTATAGATATAGAGACTGTCATACAGAGTGAAGTTAAGTCATAAAAAGAAAAACAAATATCATATAATATCACTTACATGTGGAATCTAGAAATATCACACAGATGAACTTATTTACAAAGCAGAAATAGAGACACAGATGTAGAGAGCAACTGTATGGATACTATGGGGGGAAAGAGTATTAGGATGAATTGGGAGATTGGGATTAACATATATACATATAATGCATAAAACAGATAACTAATGAGAATCCACTATATAGCACAGAAACCTCTACTTAATACACTGTGGTGAGCTGAATGGGAAGGAAGTTCAAAAAAGGGAGGGGTTATATGTATAGGTAAACCAAATTCATTTTGCTGTATAGTAGAAACTAACAGCATTGTAAAGCTACTACACTCCAATAAGACTTAATTTAGAAAAGAATAGTATAAAACTCCAAGCAGTGCTTAAGAATGATAGCCTATCAATGTACTGTATTGTATTAATATCAACATATTGCTGGAATTCTTCATATAAGAAGATGAAGTTGGTCTCAGAAAACTATTTCTTTTTTAATTAATTTATCTTTTATTAAAGGATCATTGCTTTACAGAATTTTTCTGTTTTCTGTCAAACCCCAACATGAATCAGCCATAGGTACCCATATATCCCCTCCCTTTTGAACCTCCCACCTCCCTCCCCATCCTCCCCCTCTAGGTTAGAAATTATGTATATGAGATAGGAACCATTTAAGTATGAGACTAAATCAATGCAATTTAGGAAATAAAAGGACTCAAAATTTTAGCTTTTACTATAACTAATAGAAATCCTAAATGGTATAACCTAGCAAGAAAGAAAAATGCATTAACCTAGAGAGGAAAATACCTGCAGAGTAACAGTAATGGGGTGTAATAAATGAGTAACAGTACTTGAATCTGATCTAATGTTGATAATAAAAGATAAGTATTGCCATTCAGCATAAGATACTAGTCAAGAGTATCCTGGGAACTAGTACAAAACAAGAAAAAGAAAGACAAAAATCAGGCTGAGTTACTAGCATTGTTAGGAAGTATGGTCTATATATCAACTATTCCTGGGTATTACAAGATAAACACAACACCGATTGTGAATGTTAGAATATTAAGGGAAAGCACAGAAAATAAATGTTCTTAATACTGCCGAAAAGTGAGTGTTAGTCACTCAGTTGTGTCCAACTCTTTGTGACCACATGGACTATAGCACACCAGGCTCCTCTGTCCATGGGATTCTCCAGGCAAGAATACTGGAATGGGTTGCCATTCCCTTCTCCAGGGGATCTTCCGTAGAGACCCAGGGATTCCTGCGTTGCAGGCAGATTCTTTACCACCAGATTATTTACCATTTTTTTTACCAGGTTTACCAGGGAAGTTTACAAGGAAAGCTGAACTGTACCCTTAAAGGAGCTGAGATGGTAAATTTTATATATTTTTATCAAAGTTTTAAAAAATAAAATGAGATAGTATAAACAAAATATATATTCAGAGTAACCACACATAACACAAAACCATAGGTAAATCCTCCTCAGAAGATATCGAACAGAACAAGCAAGTTTAAAAGAAAACTATGAGAGTCAAAACTAAAATATTTAACTTTATTATTAAACAAAAATAATTTGAAAAATATAAGAGCATCTCATTTCAAAACTACAAAGTGTGAGGAATATATAGAAAAAATGAATTAATCAGAAACATATAAATTTTTCTGACCTCTAACATGAGATTCTATTTCCAAAAAAAATTCATTAAATTAAAGATGAATAAAATAGTGGGGAAAATATTTGCAACACATAAGAGTAAGTTGTGAGTATATGCAAAAGGAATAACAATAATGCTTATTTCTAGGGAATATAGTAAATAGACAAAGATATTTGTAAAAACTGCATTTTGCATCACAGCTTATAGTTTGCTTTGAAAGAAACTATATAAATGCATTTTCTAAATTTTGCAAAATTATATAATACCATATCAGCATGAGGTAGTCACTTTTTAATGGAAGAAAATTTTTTAGGAGTCATGAAGTTTCAATTGTTAGACTTGATTTCAAACTATAATGGAATGCTCTAAAGGAAACATTACATAATTCCCCAAATGATTATTTTAATTTATGACTATTAAGATCAAAAGATTATTTTAAATTTTTAAATATAGAATATTTCAGTAAACAACTCATAAAGACAGTTTCACATTTTGAAATATACCAATTAATATGAATATATTTATATAGAAAATTTCTGGAAAATTATAGCCTAACTATTATGATTGGTTGTTATACTTGGGCCTAACTTTTCTACTTTTGCTAGTTTAATTTTAGAATAAATGGAAATTTTAGATAACAACTAGAAAGTACTTTATAATTTAAAATAAATAGTAATTACTGTATTTTTATAATATCAGGCCTAGATACATGTGTTATTGTATTAAGAGAAATACACAATGAAAGGAATGTACTTAATACCACTGAACTGTACCTTCTAAGTAGTTGAGATGGTAAATTTTACATATATTTATTAAAAATCATAAAAAAGAACATGGCAAAGCATAAACAAAACCAAAAAATTTACTGAGGGTAATCACAAATAAAATAAAATTTGTGTATAGTTTATAAAAACTAGCAATTACTTAAGGAAAGCAATTTCTTTCCTTCTACCAGCTTTGGGTTTTGTTTTTTCTTTTTTCTCTAGTTACTTTTGACATAAGGTTAGGTTTTTTTATTTGAGATTTTTCTTGTTTTTTGAGGTGAGATTATATTGCTATAAACTTTCCTCTTAGAACTGCTTTGGTTGCATCACATAGGTTTTAGACTACTGCATTCATTGTCATTTATCTAGGTATTTTTAATTTCCTCTTTGATGTCTTCAGTGATTCGTTGGTTATTTAGTATCCTATTGTTTCAGTTCAGTTCAGTTCAGTCACTCAGTTGTGTCTGACTCTTTGCGACCCCATGAACCGCAGCATGCCAGGCCTCCCAGTCCATCACCAGCTCCTGGAGTTTACCCAAACTCATGTCCATCGAGTCAGTGATGCCATCCAACCATCTTATCCTCTGTTGTCCCGTTCTCCTGCCTTCAATCTCTCCCAGCATCAGGGTTTTTTCAGATGAGTCAGCTCTTCACATCATGTGGCCAAAGTATTAGAGTTTCAGCTTCAACATCAGTTCTTCCAATGAATACCCAGGACTGATACTCCTTTAGGATGGACTGGTTGGATCTCCTTGCAGTCCAGGGGACTCTCAAGAGTCTTCTTCAACACCACAGTTCAAAAGTATCAATTCTTCGGTGCTCAGCTTTCATTATAGTCCAATTCTCACATCCAGATAGCCTCCATGTGTTTGTGTTTTTTATAATTTTTTGTCATAATTTATTTCTAATCTCATAGCATTGTGGTCAGAAAAGATGCTCGATGTGATTTCAATTTTCTTAAATTTACCAAAGCTTGATTTGTGACTCAAGATGTGGTCTATCCTGGAGAATATTCCATGTGCACTTAAGAAGAAAGTGTAATCTGCTACCTTTGGATAGAATGTTCTATAAATATCAATTAATTCTCTCTGGTTTAATATGTCATTAAGGCTTGTGTTTCCTTATTAATTTTCTGTCTGGATGATCTCTCTATTGGTATAAGTGGGGTGTTAAAGTTCCCCACTATTATTGTGCTACTGTTGATTTCCCCTTTTATGGCTGTTAGCATTTTGCCTTATGTATTGAATTGTTCCTATGTTGGGTGCATAAATATTTATAATTGTTATGTTTTTTTCTTGCACTGATCCCTTGATCACTGTGTAGTGTTCTTTCTTGTCCCTTATAACAGTCTTTATTTTAAAGTCTATTTTTTTATGTTATGAGTATTGCTACTCCAACTTTCTTTTGATTTCCATTTGCAAGGAACATCTTTTTCTACCATTCACTTCAGTCTGCACGTGTCACTATGTCTTCACTGGGTCTCTTGTAGACAGCATATATACAGTCCTTGCTTTTGTACCCATTCAGCCAGTCTAAGTCTTTGGTTGCAGTATTTAATTCATTTACATTTAAGGTAATTATCTACATGTATCTTCCTCTTGCCATCGTCTTAATTATTTGGGTTTGGCTTTGTAGGCCTTTTTTCTTCCCTTCCTCTTTTGTTCTCTTCTCTTGTGTTTCTTGCCTAGGAAAGTTCCTTTATCAATTTGCGTAAAATAGCTTTGGTGGTTCTGACTTCTCTTAACTTATGCTTGTCTGTAAAGCTTTTGATTTCTCTGTCAGATTTGAATGAGAGCCTTGCTAGGCAGAATATTCTTGGTTGTGGTTTTTCTTCTTTTCATCTCTTTAAATATATCTTGAACCTTATTTCTGACTTGCAGAGTTTCTGCTGAAAAATAAACTGACAACCTTATGGGGATTCCCTTGTATGTTATTTGTTTCTTTTCCCTTGTTGGTTTTAATTTTTTTTCTTTGTATTTAATCTTTGTTAGTTTCATTAATATGTGTCTTGGTATGTTTCTCCTTGGGATTATCCTGTATGGACTTCCCTGGTGACTCAGACGGTAAAGCGTCTGTCTATAATGCGGAAGACCCAGGTTCGATCCCTGGGTTGGGAAGATCCCTTGGAGAAGGAAATGGCAAACAACTCCAGTACTATTGCCTGGAAAATCCCATAGGCAGAGGAGCCTGGTAGGCTACAGTCCATGGGGTCGTAAAGAGTTGGACACGACTGAGCGACTTCACGTTCACATTCACGTTCACGTTCACGTTCACGTTATCCTGTATGGGACTCTGGGCACTTCCTGGACTTGGGTGGGTCCTTTCCTTTCCTTTCCACATTACAGAAGTTTTCAACTATGATCTCTTCAAATATTTTCTCACGCACTTTCTCTTCTTCTCAAGCCCCTATGATTCAAATGTCGGTATGTTTAATGTTGTCCCAGAAGCCTCTGAGACTGTCCTCATTTCTTTTCATTCTTTTTTCTTTACTCTGTTGGGCTTCCCTGATAGCTCAGTTGGTAAAGAATCTGCCTGCAATGCAAGAGACCCTGGTTCATTCCTCAGTCAGGAAGATCTGCTGGAGAAGGGATAGGCTACCCACTCCAGTATTCTTGGGCTTCCCTGTGGCTCAACTGGTAAAGAATACACCTGCAATGCAGGAGACCTAAGTTCTAGCCCCTGGAGAAGGGAAAGGTTACCCACTCCAGTATTATGCCCTGGAGAATTCCATGGACTATATAGTCCATGGGGTCACAAAAGGTCAGACACAACTGAGCAACTTTCACTTTTTTTTTTTTCACTTTTTACTCTGTTATGTGGCAGAGATGTCCACCATTCTGTCTTCCAGGTCACTAATGCATTCTTCTACTTCATTTATTTAATGATTCCTTCTAGTATATCTTTCATTTCAGTTATTGCCTTGTTTATCTCTGTTTATTTGTCCTTTAGTTCTTCTAGGTCTTTGTTAAACTTCTCTTGTATTTTTTCTATCCATGCCTCCATTCTGTTTCTGAGATCCTGGATCAGCTTTACTGTCATTACTCTGAATTCTTTTTCAGATAGATTACTTATCTCCTCTTCATTTAGTTGTTCTTATAGGTTTTTACCTTTCTCCTTTATCTGCAACATACATCTTTGTCATCTCATTTTGTCAAACTTACTGTCTTTGTGGTCTCCTTTCTGTAGACTGTAGGATCCTCAGTTCTCTTGCTTCTGAAGTCTGCCCTCTGGTGGGTAAGGTTAGTCTAGAGGTTTGTGCCATTATCCCCTTGATAGGAAGATTGATTGGTGATCAGAGCCTGCCCTGGATGTTGAATAGGACCTCCCCTTTGCTCTGCGGATTTCATTGCCCTGTCAGAAGCAGGTCTACTTCCTAGTTTTTGGAGTAGAAGTTCCCAGATCTATTTCTTAGCTATGATTTTGATCTGTGGTGTGATCAGATCAGAATCACAATTTCCTACCAGGTGGAATTGGAGCACTCACACTGGGAGTAAAAACATTGAGTTTTCTCATTCAGAGCTATTTTCATGTGAATGTGTTCTGTTGTAGTCCCTTTTACCTGTTGTATGGGCTCACAAATTATAGTGTTGTTGGCACTGCTCTTGGTCCTGCCTTTACTGTGGATATGCCAGGAACTGGCATCATAATTCTCAGGCATTGTTTTCACCCGGCCACCAGTACAGGTCCACTGATGTCAGATCCCAGCACTGCAGTAGTCATGTGCCTAGACCTACTGTGGGAGATATGGAGTCAGCTCGAACTCTATCTGTTGCTGCTGCTGCTGCTGCTGCTAAGTTGCTTCAGTTGTGTCCAACTCTGTATGACCCCATAGACAGCAGCCCACCAGACTTCCCTGTCCCTGGGATTCTCCAGGCAAGATAACTGGAGTGGGTTGCCATTTCCTCCTCCAATGCATGAAAGTGAAAAGGGAAAGTGAAGTCACGCAGTCGTGTCCAACTCTTAGCGACCCCATGGACTGCAGCCCACCAGGTTCCTCCGCCCATGGGACTCTCCAGCCAAGAGTACTGGAGTGGGTTGCCATTGCCTTCTCCACGAACTCTATCTAGTCCATCCCTAATCTCATGTGTACGTACCCACAGAGCAAACAGCTACTAAAGACAGACCCATTTCTGCTACAACAGCACTTGCTGTCTTTTTGGATGTTTCACAGGTGCTGAATTTAGAAAGCTATCTGTAGAGGTGTAAGTTGGCAGTTCATGCAGCCACAAGGAGAGATTTTGGCTCTTCTTCATCAGCCACATAGCCCCTGGGGCTCAGCTCTGGTTTCAGCCACTGCTTTGGGCAAATTTCCTACTTGGGGGGGTTTATTTGTGCCCTCTCAGAACATGTGGTGGGTCCTGGTACCCACTCACAAATTTCCTGGTAATGGGAGGTTTCTGCCCACTCTCTGGATAGTGAAGCAACTCCTGGCTCCTGCTGACAGATTTCTTAGTGGGGGCAGGGGAGATATCCACACCCTCCCAGGACAATGGGACAAGTCCCAGCACCCCCTAGTGAATTTCCTAGTAGGGAGAGCCATCCACACTGTTCTGGGACAGTCCAGTGGGTTCCAACACCCACTGATGGATTTCCCAGTTGTGGAAGCTATCTGAACCATCCCAGAACAGCAAGAATCGGTCCTGGGTCCCACTGGCAGAATTCTCAGTAGCAGAATCTGTCCACACCCTTCCAGGTCAGCAGGGGGTTCTGGGACCCCCTTGCAGAATTGCTAGTGACCAGATCTGTCTGCACCTTTCCAGGTCAGAGGGGGAAAGTCCTCTAACCCACCAGCCCTTCCAGGTCAGCAGGGCAAGTCCTGAGGCCCAGTGATGGAGTTGTAATTATCAGGAACTGTCCAGTCCTCCCTGGACAGTATGGGTGGGTCCTGGGCCCTGCTGTGGAATTCCCATTGGCTGGATTCATCCTTGCCTCTCCAAGTCAGTGAGGGGTGACTCCTGTGGCACACCAGAGGAATTTCCAGTGGAGGAAACTGTCCATATTTCCTTTTATTTCAATCTTGATATTCACTTGGTGATTAAAAGCTTATTGACCACAAGGAAAATTTTTTCTCTATAATTTCATCAAGTTTTTCTTTCCACCTCTTCTCCTTTATCTGTATAATACACTGTATGGATATTAAAATTTATGGATCCATCTTTAATGGATCAACTCTTATTATTTATTAACTATTCCTTATTTCTCTACTCTCTCTCCTTGCACTCAGAAAATTTACTTGCTGCAGGGGATTGGATCCAGTGGCAGAATAATAGGATGCAGCAATCATCTTCTCTCATGAATACATCACACATACATGTGGAGAAATCCTCACTGAAAACTAGAGACAGGAGGAAAGATTCCTGGACAACCAAGGCTGTAAGAAAGAGCCACAAGGAATCCAGAGGGAAGGGAAGATAAATGACCATCAGGTTGGGATCTGGGCCCCTGGGATGGAACTGAGGGGAGATTACATGGGCGGCTTCCTCCTTGGCAAGTGAGTAGTTTGAGCCACACATTGTGCTCCCTATCCCTGGGGTCTGACAAGGGAAGACAAGACCCTTGCCTAATGGGAGGGCCCGTGAGACAAATAGGAAGGCTGTGGAGAGCCTGGGCTCAGCTTGGGAGAAGTGCACAACGCTTGCTTGCTACCAAGGCAGAGCAGAGAGAACCCACCCGAGGCAGGCAGGTTTCTCACATCCACCCTGTCACCCACCCTAGCCTGAGCCAAGAGAGCTCTCCATCCACCCACCCACCCCCCTTACATCACAGCGCAGCTCCACGGGAGAGTGTGGGCTGCCAGTACCAAGGGACCAGCTCCCTTGAGACGAGAGGTGGCCCAGGAATTAAGTGGCATCTGAGCAGAGAAGGGGCAGTCATGACTGGCACTTAAATAGGCCTTCCTGATCTCTCATGGTGACCAATCCACCACCACCCACAGCCCAACACTCAGACACATAGGTACCTGAAAGAAAAACCTACAAAATATTAAGAGAAATTAAATGAACAGGTATACTGTTGAAAGACAATACTCTAAAATGTAAATTGTTTTCAAGTTGATCCAATGATTTAAAACAAGCTCCATCAAAACCCTAGCAAATCATTTTTCTATAAATTGACTTTCTGGTTCTAAAATTTATATGGAAATACAGAGGACCCAGACTAAAAATAAATAAATAAAAACACTCCTGATAAAAATAACAAAATTATACTGGCAATAGTAGAGAAAAATAGATCAATAAAAAAAAACAGGAAGTGCAGACAGAGACTTATGTCAGTGTGCCCTTGATCCCATTTCTCCAAGCCTGTCTGTCTATAAATCCCGGTTTCCCTAGGTCTCTCCTTTCCTACCTCAGTCCCCATTTCCCTCTGCTCAGTAAAATCTCCAGTATTGCTGCTTTTGAGGGCCTGCCCTCCTCTCTCAATAACTGACCCACATTCATAAAAGATCTGAAGATATTTCCACATTGGAAGTGTTGGCTATGATTCTATGAGGGTGGATGGGATTTTTACTGTTTATCTTGGATGAGGAGAAGCCTCCAAATCAGCACAGGCCATGACATGTGACTCCAGCTCAGACATTCCAGTTCTCAACTCCTGAACTTTGTGAAAAGCTGGCACTGCTGAGCACTGTGGAAGAGTGTGAGCAATCTCTGGACTTTTGGTCAATGGTGTACACTGAGCATCATACACCCAAACCCTGCATTCTTGCTAAGAAAATGACACCTTTAGGGTTTAGCATGGTACCAGCATGTTTAGAGTGTGATTATTCAGTATATGACTACTAATTTAAGGGGCTTCCCAAGTGGCACTAGTGGTAAAGAGCCCACCTACCAATGCAGGATATGCAAGAGATATGGGTTCAATCCTTGGATGTGGAAGATTCCCTAGAGAAGGCTATGGCAACCCACTCCAGTATTCTTGCATGGAGAAACCCATGGACTGAGGAGCCTGGTGGGCTACAGTCCAGGGAGGTGATAGTACTATCAATTTTAAATGTTTATTCTGGGCTTCCCCAGTAGCTCAGTTGGTAAAGAAGCTGCCTGCAATGCAGGAGATCCCAGTTTGACTCCTGGGTTGGGAAGTCCACTGGAGAAGGGACAGGCTACTTGCTGCAGTATTCTTAGGCTTCCCTGTGGCTCAGCTGGTAAAGAATCCACCTGCAAGGTGGAAGACCTGGGTTTGATCCCTGAGTTTGGAAGATCCCCTAGAGAATGGAAAGGCTACCCATTCCAATATTCTAGCCTAGAGAATTCCATGGACTATATATATAGTCCATGGGGTCACAAAGAGTCAGACATAACTAAGTAACTTTCACTTTATTTCACTTCACCTTTAAGTAGGACCAGTGGATGAACTATATGATCAGTAGAATGAAATAAGCAAATATTAATTCTCCTAACTGATGAAATAAGACATCTTAAAAATTAATAATATAGGAAGGACTTCCTTGAGTAAATTATATGAGTGTGTCCAGTACAAAAAGCATTATGGATCCCAGCATTTAGACCATGTAAAACAAATATGAGGAGAATCAGATTGTCAAATTATCATCTGACTTTTTTCCAGCAACTGATGACCATTATGATTCCATTTCTTATCTCTGTGGACACTGCCCCACAAGATCTGGGTAATTTTTTTCTTTTTGCTAAAGTTAATTTTACTGTAGATTCATTAGTAGTTTAATTAGAGTCACCAAGGACATTTCTGCTTGTTCCCTTAATGGCTCCCTGTGCACTTACACAAATAAAATCAGTAAAGCACATGCTATTTCTATTCATGAATACTTATACAGTAACTCATTTCTTTGCACAGAGACCTCTGACTATCTTCACTTCTACAGCCAGGGAGAGTTGCTAGCAATTGTTTGCCATTGTTTGTCCATTCTTTCAGTC
>NW_027219966.1:0-38460 GCF_027580195.1 Bos mutus
GATCAGTGCGCGATAGCCTCGTGATCAGTCAACTGATTATCCACGTGATCAATGCGCACGATCACGTGATCGCGCCAGGATCACTGCATGATCAGCCCGCGCGTCAGTTCATTGCTCAGGCCTCGTGATCAGTGCGCGATCAGCCCGTGATCAGTCCATGAGCGTGTCGCCAGTCAGTGCATAATCAGGCACGTGATCAGTGTATGGCGAGCCGTGTGTTCGGTGCGCGGTCAACGCGTGATCGTTACATCATAGCCATGTAATCAGTGCGCCAAACAGCCATGTCATCAATTCATGCGCGATCACCTAATCAGTGCATGATAGTCCATTGCTCAGTACGCGATCAGTCCGTGATCCAGTGCATGCATGAGCCACGTGATCGGTGCATGATCAGGCGGGTGTTCCAGTGCAGCCGCGTATCAGTGTATGATGTAAGTGATCGGTGTAGAGTCAGACACCTGATCAGTGCATGGTAAGCAGCGTGATCGGTACGTGATCAGCCTCGCGGGTCGTGTATGATCATGGCGTGAGTAGTGCATGATAAACAGCGTGATCGGTGCGCTGATCGGCCCGTTATCAGTCCATGATCAGCCGCGTGATCAGTCGCATGATCGTACGTGATCAGTGCGCGATAACCCCGTGGTCGGTGCATAAACAGGTATGTCTTGTTCCAATCAGCCCGCGTGATGAGTGCATGATCAGGCGTTACCAGTGCGCGATCAATCAAGGTCAGCATTGCAGTGGCGTGATTAGTGCATGATAGTCCACGTGGTCGGTGCGCAGTCAACGTCCCGGTCGCGTGATCAGGGCAGTTGCGATCGCCCGATCATTGCGTAGTAACTCGCCCAATCAGGGCATAATCGGTCCGCGTGGTCGGTGTGTCGATCAAGCCGTGATCGGTACGCTGATCAGTCGCGTGGGCGGTGCGCCAGTCGGGTACGTGATCTGTGATGATCAGCCGCGTGATCAGTGCATGATATCAAACGTGATCAGTGCATGATCAGTCACGTGATCAGTGCATGATCAGTCGCGTGATCAGTGCATGATCAGTCATGTGATCAGTGCATGCTCAGTCGGCGGTGATCAGTGCATGATCAGCCCGCGTGATCAGTGCATTTTCGGCGGCGTGATCAGTGCATGATCAGCCGCGTGATCAGTGCATGATCAGCCAGCGTGATCAGTGCATGATCAGCCACGTGATCAGTGCATGATCAGTCACGTGATCAGTGCATGACGATCAGCCACGTGATCAGTGCATGATCAGCCACGTGATCAGTGCATGATCAGCCGCGTGATCAGTGCATGATCAGTCGCGTGATGTGTATGATCAGTCACGTGATCAGTGCATGATCAGTCACGTGATCAGTGCATGATCAGCCACGTGATCAGTGCATGATCAGCCACGTGATCAGTGCATTGATCAGCCACGTGATCAGTGCATGATCAGCCACGTGATCGGTGCGCGATCAAACGCTTTATCGGTGCATGATCGGCCACGCGGTCGGTTGCGATCAGCCGCGTGATCAGTGCATGCACGCCGTCGTGGTCAGTGCCGCGATCCCAACGCGTGATTGGTGCCGATATCCTGCGTGATCAGTGCATGATGATCAGCCCGTGATTAGTGCCAGATCAGCCACGGGATCAGTGCATGCAGCACGTGACAGTGAATGTCAGCTTCGGGATCAGTGCGCGATCAGCCACGTGATCGTGCATGTTCAGCCGCGTGATCCAGTGCATGCACAGTCAAGTGATCATTGCATGATCAACCGTGATCAGTAGCAGTCAGCCTCTTGATCAGTAGATGTTCGGTCACGGCCAGTGCATGCACAGTCACGTGTTCGGTATATTCAGCCCGTGTCGGGTAACCGCGTGAAGAGCCCGCGTAAGCATTGCGCCGATGTCGCGTGATCAGTGCATGATCAGGCACGCCCGGTCAGTGTATGATCAGCTTCGTGATCGGTGCATGGTCAGCCACGTGATCAGGGCGCGGTGCAGGTGATCAGTACAGGATCAGCCCACGTGATAAATGCATTATCAGGCACGTGATCAGTTCGCATGCTCAGCCACGTGATCTGTGAAAAGATCAGCTAGAGATCGATGCATGCACGATTCGTAATCGAGGGCCTGATGAGCTGTATGATTCCCTGTATGTTCATCTGCGATTAATCAGTACAGCTGTGTGATTCCATGACCTCCATCAGTTATCCAATTGCAGGTGAGCTCCGTGATCGAGTGCCTGCTCGGGCTGTGATAACTGCATGATCAGCCCGCGTGATTCAGTGCATGATCAACCTTGTGATCATTGCAAACGCAGTCACGTGATCTGGTGACATGATCAACCGTGATTCCTTCATGATCACCTGCGTGATCAGTGTAACATCAACCACGTGATCAGTGCCTGCTCAGACCACATAGACAGCTGCAAGATGATTCCTGCACTCATCTGCTTGATCAGCCACGTGATCAGTGCATGATCAGCCTGCGTGATCAGTGCATGATCAGCCACGTGATCAGTGCATGATCAGCCGCGTGATCAGTGCATGATCAGTCACCGTGATCGGTTCATGATCAGCCGCGTGATCAGTGCATGATCAGCCGCGTGATCAGTGCATGATCAGCCACGTGATCAGTGCATGATCAGCCGCGTGATCAGTGCATGATCAGCCACGTGATCAGTGCATGATCAGGCACGTGATCAGTGCATGATCAGCCACGTGATCAGTGCATGATCAGCCGCGTGATCAGTGCATGATCAGCCACGTGATCAGTGTATGATCAGCCATGCGTGATCAGTGCATGATCAGTCATGTGATCGTGCATCGTGCGTGATCAGTGCGCCGCGTGATCAGTGCATGATCAGCCGCGTGATCAGTGTGATCGGATCCAGTACGTGATCAGTGCATGATCAGCCCGTGATCAGTGCATGATCAGTCACGTGATCAGTGCATGATCAGTCACGTGGTCAGTACATGATCTGTCCGCGTTATCCAGTGCACCCGATCTGCGTGATCGGTGCATGATCAGGCACGTGATGAATGCTTGATCGGTGCGTGATAAGTACGCGCAATCAAGCCGTGATCAATTCCTGATCAGGCATGTGATCAGTGCGCAGTAGCCACATTGTGGTGTATGATCGTCACGTGATCGGTGAATGATCAGTACGTGATCCTGCATTGTGCGGTCCGTAGTCAGTGTATGATCAGCCCATGGGATCACTGCATGAGAGCCATGTGATCAGTACGATCAATGCTTCGTGATCATGGCATGATCAGCCACGTGATCAGTGCGCGATCTCCCACGTGATCGTGCATGAACCCACGTGATCAATGCACAATCAGCCACGTGATCAGTGCATTTTCAGCCACGTGATCATTGCATGAACACGGTGCGTGATCAGTGTATGATCGGCGCCGTAATCAATGCATGATCAGACACGTGATCAGTGCGCCAGTAGCCGTAGTCAGTGCAGGATAACCACGTGATCGTGCATGATCAGTCCCAGGTGATCAGGGCATGCTTGGTCGCCGTCAGTGCGCGATAGCTGCGCGATCGAGGCATAATCAGTCCAGGTGATCGGTACGCGATCCCGGCCCGTGATTAGTGCATAATCAGCCCGTGATCGGTGCGCCCGATCCCGGGCGTGAAGAGTCCATGATCAGTCCACGTGATCGATGTATGACGCAGGTTATCAGTGTATGATCAGCCCGGATGGTGCGCAGTCTGTCCACGTGATCAGTGCGCGATCAGTCACGTGATAGTGTGTGATCAGCCACATTATCAGTCGTGATCAGCACGTGATCCAGTGCTGATCAGCCCGTGATCAGTTCCATCGCACAGTCGAGATCTGTGTGCGCGATCAGCCGTGATCTGTGTATGATCGCCGCGTGTCAGTGAATGGTTACCCGCGTGACAGTGCATGATCAGGCACATTGATCGGTGCAAGATCAGCCCGGTTATCGGTGTGCTGATCAGCCCGTGATCAGTGCATGATCAGCCACGTGATCAGTGCATGATTAGGCACGTGATCAGTGCATGATCATCACGTGATCAGTTCCGTATCAGCCACGTGATCAGTGCGCTGCCAGTCATCGTGATCCGCGTGCATGATCATTCACGTGATCAGTGCATGATTACCGCGTGATCAGTGCATGATCAGGCGCGTGAAGGTGTATGATCAGTCAAGATATCGGTGTATGATCAGCCAGGTGATCATTGCGCGATCAGCCAGGTGATCAGGGCATGATCAAGCCACGTGGTCGGTGCATTACAGTCATGTGATCGGTGCATGCTCAGCCAGGTGTTCAGTGCATGATCAGCCCCGTAGTCAGTGCATAATCAGTCTTCGTGATCAGTGCATGACCCAGCCACGTGATCAGTGCGCGCAGTCCCGCGTGATCGGTGCATGATCAGCCGTCGTGATCAGCCACGCAATCCGCAGCGTGGAGCATTGCGCATTTCAGTCGCGAGATCCGCATGTTTCTACGGGTGTCATTGCATGTTCAGGTGAGCAGTGAACAAGATAGTCAGACGTGATTCAGTGCATGATAGCCACGTGACCAGTGCGCGTATGATCAGCGTGATAGGTGTGCGATCGGCCTCTGCCCAGTCAGTGTATGATATCACGTGATCAGTGCATGAAGCTCGTGATCAGGGTGTGATTCAGCCGCGTGATCTGTGCATTTTTCCCCGCGTGATCAGTGCATGATCAGCCACGTGATCAGTGCATGATTACCCGCGTGATCGGTGTCTGATCAGTCATGTGATTGGTGCGCTGATCAGTCGCGTGATGTTACATGATCGGTCGTGATCGGTGCGTAATCAGTCCGCGTGATTGGTACATTATCAGCTACGTGATCAGTGCATGGTCGGCGGCGTGATCGGGCATGATCAGGCGCGTGATCAGTGCGCGATCAGCCCTCGTGATCAGTTCGCGGTCAATCCGTGAAGAGTGCCTGACCGGTCCGCATTGTCGGTGGCCGTATCAATCACGTGATAAGTGATAGCCCGCGTGATCCGGTTCATGATTGAGTTGCGTGATCTGTGCATGACCGATGCGTGATCGGTGGTATGTCGCGGCGTGATCAGGTGCGCGATCAGGCCCGTGATTACCATGATCGGTCGCGTGATCGGTGCGATCATTTACGCAGTTAGTGCATAATGGCCACGTGATCAGTGCATGATAGTCCGTGATCAGTGCGCGGTCAGCCGCGTGATCCGTTCGCGATGATCCGTGATCTGTGCCTGTCAGTCCCGTGATCGGTGTCAGCCACGTGAGTCAGAGCATGTTCAGTCAAGTGATCGGTGTGATCAGCCACGTGGTTTGTGCATGTAAGTAACGTGAGCAGTTCATGGTCAGCCACGTGATCGGTGCATGATCAGCCGTGAGCGGTGCAGGATCGATGCGTGATCGGTGGATGATCAGGCGTGAGTCGGTGCAGGATCATTCGTGATCGGTGCGTGATCAGATCGCGTGATCAGTGCGAATGGCCGGCTATGTGATCATTGCATGATTCAGCCCGCGCGATCAGTGCATGATAGCCACGTGATCAGTGAATGATGGGTTACATAAGCGGTGTGTGATCAGCGCGTGATCGGTGCATGATGAGGCACGTGATCGTGCATGTTCGGTCGCGTGATCTGGTGCGGTGTATGTTCAGCCACGTGAAGCGTGAATGATGGCCGCGTGATCGGTGCGCGGTAGCCACGTGATCAGTGCGTGGCGCGTGATCTGTGCATGATCACGCCGTGATCAGTGTATGATCAACCGCGTGATCAGTGCGCGATACCACGTGATCAGTACGCGATCAGTCGCGTGATCACCCGTGTCATGATCTTTCGCGTAGTCAGTGCATGATCATCCGCGTGATCAGTGCATGATCATTCGTGATCAGTACGCGGTCAGCTACGTGACGGTCAGCCAGTGATCAGCCATTTGATCGGTGCATGATCAGCCCGTGAGCGGGCATGATCCCAGCCCGCGTGATCAGTGCATGATCCCGGTTCCAGGGCTGGTGCATGATCAGCCACGTGATCCCAGTGCATGCACAGTCACGTAATCAGTGCATAGTCAACTGCGTGATGGGTGTATGATGAGCCGCGTGTTTGATGCATGATAGGCACGTGATCAGTGCATGGTCGAGCTCTGGATCAGTTCATGATCGGTCCGTTCTCTGTGCATGATCGGCGCGTAATCAGTGCATATTAGCACGTGATCGGTGCATTATAGCACGTGATCAGTTTGCATGTTCCAGGCGCGTGATCTGTGCGCTGACCGGTCTCCTGATCGGTGCATGATCGCCGCGTGCGATCAGTGCATTAACAGGCTCGTGATCATTGCGCCCAGTCAATCAAGTTTTTCAGTCGTGAACAGTCGCGTGATCGGTGCAGGATCGGTCTCCTGACCGGTGTAGTGATCAGCCGCGTGTTCAGTTGCGTGTGCGCGGTCTGCGTGATCAGTGCAATGATCAGCCAGGTGATCGGTGCATGATCATCCGTATGGTCGCGCCATTGTTGCCTGTAATCAGTGCATAGTCAGCTTCCTGATCAGTGCGCCAATCAGCAGCGTGATTGATACATGATCAGGCGCGTGATCGGTGCATGATCAGCCCGTGAGTCATCCCATTCATCTCCATGATCGGTGCATAGTCAAGTCACGTGATCGGTGCATGATCTGCCCGTGATCAGTGCGTGATCAGCCACATGATCAGTGCGCGATCAGTCACGTGATCGGTGTATGATCGTCGCATTGATCAGTGTATAGGTGCGTTGTCAGTGTATAATACCGCGATGATCGGTCACGATCATTCCTGATCGGTGTATGATCTGTCACGTGATCGGTGTATGATCAGCCATTGATCAGTGCAGGCCCGGTCCAGCGTGATCGGTGCATGGTCGGCCACCTGATCAGTGCGCGGTCAGCCCGCGTGATCAGTGCGATCAGCCAGCATCAATGCGCCCAGCAGCGTGATCAGTGCATGATCAGCCGCGTGATCAGTGCATGATCATCAGCGTGTCAGTGCATGATCGATCGCGTGATCAGTGCATGATCAGCCGTGATCAGTGCATGGTCAAGTCCGTGATCAGTGCATGATCAGGTCACGTGATCATGATCATGATCAGTCCGCGTGATGGTCGTGCATGATCCATGTGATCAGTGCATGATCAGCTTCGTGATCAGTGCATGATCAGCCCGTGATCAGTGCATATATCAGCCGCGTGATCAGTGCATGATCAGACCGCGTGATCAGTGCATGATCAGCCTCGTGATCAGTGCATGATCAGTCACGTGATCAGTGCATGATCAGCCCGCGTGATCAGTGCATGATCAGCCACGTGATCAGTGCATGATCAGCCACGTGATCGGTGCATGATCAGCCACGTGATCAGTGCATGATCAGCCACGTGATCAGTGCATGATCAGCCGCGTGATCAGTGCATGATCAGCCGCGTGATCAGTGCATGTTCAGTCCGTGATCTGTGTCGTGAATCAGTCAGGTGATCGGGGCATGCGCGTCGCTGACCAGTACCGCGGTCAATTCCGCGTTCGGTGCATAATCAGTCCAGGTGATCGGTGCGCCCGGTCGCTCGCGTGATTAGTGCCCGATCGCCACGTGATCAGTGCATTGTCAGGCACGGGAAGAGTCCGTCGGTCGATCGCGTGATCGGTGCGGCAGTCAGTGCGTGAATGGTGCATGGTCAGACGCATTGACTGGTATGCTAACTCGTGGTCATTTGCGCTGATCAGCTGCGTGAGCATGGCATGGTAGCATACGTGAGCGGTGCATGATCAGCCCGTGAGCGGTGCATGATACCGTGATCGTTGGATGATCCAGTCCGTGATCATTGCATGACCAGCCCGTGAACGGGCATGACTATCCACGTGATCGGTGCGCGATCGGTTACGCAAGCGGTGTATGATCAGCCCGTGATCGGTGCGCGATGAACTGCGATGATCAGTGCATGATCAGCCACGTGATCAGTGCATGATCAGCGCGTGATCAGTGCATGATCAGCCACGTGATCAGTGCATGATCAGCCGCGTGATCAGTGCATGATCAGTCCGTGATCAGTGCATGATCAGTCGCGTGATCAGTGCATGATCAGCCGCGTGATCAGTGCATGATCAGCGCGTGATCAGTGCATGATCAGCCACGTGATCAGTGCATGATCAGTCACGTGATCAGTGCATGATCAGGCGCGTGATCAGTGCATGATCAGCCACGTGATCAGTGCATGATCAGCCACGTGATCAGTGCATGCATAGTCACGTGATCAGTGCATGATCAGCCACGTGATCAGTGCATGATCAGCCACGTGATCAGTGCATGCACAGTCACGTGATCAGTGTATGATCAGCTTCGTGATCAGTGCATGATCAGCCACGTGATCAGTGCATGATCAGCCACGTGATCAGTGCATGATCAGTCACGTGATCAGTGCATGATCAGGCACGAGATCAGTTCTTGATCAGGCGTGTGATCAGTGCATGATCAGCCCGCGTGATCAGTGCATGATCAGCGCGCGTGATCAGTGCATGATCAGATCGCGTGATCAGTGCATGATCAGCCGCGTGATCAGTGCATGATCAGTCCGTGATCGTGTGCATGATCATCCGTGATCAGTGCATGATCAGCCGCGTGATCAGATCAGCGGTGATCATGCATGATCCCGCGTGATCAGTGCATGCACGTGATCAGTGATCAGCCGCGTGATCAGTGCATGATCAGCCCGTGATCAGTGCATGATCAGCCGCGTGATCAGTGCATGATCAGTCACGTGATCAGTGCATGATCAGTCCACGTGATCAGTGCATGATCAGCCACGTGATCAGTGCATGATCAATTCGTGATCAGTGCATGATCAGCCCGTGATCAGTGCATGATCAGTGCCCGTGATCAGTGCATGATCAGCCACGTGATCAGTGCATGATCAGCCACGTGATCAGTGCATGATCAGCCGTGTGATCAGTGCATGATCAGCCACGTGATCAGTGCATGATCAGCCACGTGATCAGTGCATGATCACATTGCGTGATCGGTGCATGGTCAGCCGCGTGATCAGTGCATGATCAGTCGTGATCGGTGCCATGTGCATGATCAGTCGTGTGATCAGTGCATGATCAGTCAGCGTGATCAGTGCAGGATCAGTCACGAGATCAGTGCATGATCAGGCACGTGATAAGTGCATGATCAGGCACGTGATCAGTGCATGATCAGTCGCGTGATAAGTGCATGTTCAGGCACGTGATCAGTGCATGATCAGGCACGTGATCGGTGCATGATCAGCACGTCGTGCGTGATCAGCCACGTGATAGTGCATGTTCATTCGTGATCAGTGCATGATCAGAGCGCGTGATCAGTGCATGATCAGCCCGTGATCAGTGCATGATCAGCCGTGATCAGTGCATGATCAGTCACGTGATCAGTGTGCATGATCAGCCGCGTGATCAGTGCATGATCAGCCGCGTGATCAGTGCATGATCAGTCACGTGATCAGTGCATGATCAGCCGCGTGATCGGTGCATGATCAGCCCGTGATCAGTGCGATCAGTCGCGTGATCAGTGCATGATCAGCTTCGTGATCAGTGCATGATCAGCCCGTGATCAGTGCATGATCAGCCACGTGATCAGTGCATGTGAGTCACGTGATCAGTGCATGATCAGCCCGTGATCAGTGCATGATCAGCCGCGTGATCGGTGCATGATCAGATCCGCGTGATCAGTGCATGATCAGCCCACGTGATCAGTGCATGATCAGCCATGTGATCAGTGCATGATCAGTCCGCGTGATCAGTGCATGATCAGCGCGTGATCAGTGCATGACGCGTCGTGCGTGCATGATCAGCCGTGCAGTGATCAGCCCACGTGATCAGTGCATGATCAGTCCGTGATCAGTGCATGATCAGTCGTGATCGGTGCATGATCAGCCCCGTGACATGGTGCATGATCAGCCACGCGTGATCAGTGCATGATCAGCCCGTAGTCAGTGCATGATCAGCCACGTGATCAGTGCATGATGATTGCCGTGATCAGTGCATGATCAGCCCGTGATCAGTGCATGATCATCCGCGTGATCAGTGCATGATCAGTCCGTGATCAGTGCATGATCAGCCGCGTGATCAGTGCATGATCAGCCGCGTGATCAGTGCATGATCAGCCACGTGATCAGTGCATGATCAGCCACGTGATCAGTGCATGATCAGCCACGTGATCAGTGCATGATCAGCCACGTGATCAGTGCATGATCAGTCACGTGATCAGTGCATGATCAGCCACGTGATCAGTGCATGAGTCAGCCCGTGATCAGTGCATGATCAGTCACGTGATCAGTGCATGATCAGTCAGCGTGATCAGTGCATGATCAGCCCCACGTGATCGGTGCGCGTGATCAGTGCATGATCGTCAGCGTGATCAGTGCATGATCAGCCACGTGATCAGTGCATGATCACTCCACGTGATCAGTGCATGATCAGCCACGTGATCAGTGCATGATCAGCCGTTTTCAGTGCGTGATCAGTGCATGATCAGTTCGTGATCAGTGCATGATCAGTCACGTGATCAGTGCATGATATTGCGTGATCAGTGCATGATCAGCCGCGTGATCAGTGCATGATCAGCCACGTGATCAGTGCATGATCAGCCCGCGTGATCAGTGCATGATCAGCCGTGATCAGTGCATGATCAGCCACGTGATCAGTGCATGATCAGCCCGCGTGATCAGTGCATGATCAGTCACGTGATCAGTGCATGATCAGCCTGCGTGATCAGTGCATGATCAGCCGCGTGATCAGTGCATGATCAGTCACGTGATCAGTGCATGATCAGTCGCGTGATCAGTGCATGATCAGCCACGTGATCAGTGCATGATCAGCCACGTGATCAGTGCATGATCAGCCACGTGATCGGTGCATGATCAGTCACGTGATCAGTGCATGATCAGCCACGTGATCGGTGCATGATCAGCCACGTGATCAGTGCATGATCAGCCACGTGATCAGTGCATGATCAGCCACGTGATCAGTGCATGATCAGTCACGTGATCAGTGCATGATCAGCCGCGTGATCAGTGCATGATCAGCTCACGTGATCAGTGCATGATCAGCCGCGTGATCAGTGCATGATCAGCCGCGTGATCAGTGCATGATCAGCCTCGTGATCAGTGCATGATCAGCCGCGTGATCAGTGCATGATCAGCCACGTGATCAGTGCATGATCCAGCCCCACGTGATCAGTGCATGATCAGCCGCGTGATCAGTGCATGATCATCCGTGATCAGTGCATGATCAGCCGCGTGATCAGTGCATGATCAGTCAGCGTGATCAGTGTGCATGATCAGTCACGTGATCAGTGCATGATCAGCCGCGTGATCAGTGCATGATCAGCGCGTGATCAGTGCATGATCAGTCGCGTGATCAGTGCATGATCAGCCACGTGATCGGTGTGCATGATCAGCCCACGTGATCAGTGCATGATCAATCACGTGATCGCGTGATCAGTGCATGATCAGTCGCGTGATCAGTGCGTGATCAGTGCATGATCGTCGTGATCAGTGCATGATCAGCCTGCGTGATCAGTGCATGATCAGCCACGTGATCAGTGCATGATCAGCCACGTGATCAGTGCATGATCAGTCCGTGATCAGTGCATGATCAGCCGCGTGATCGGTGCATGATCAGCCACGTGATCAGTGCATGATCAGCCACGTGATCAGTGCATGATCAGTCACGTGATCAGTGCATGATCAGCCGCGTGATCAGTGCATGATCAGGCACGTGATCAGTGCATGATCAGCCACGTGATCAGTGCATGATCAGCGCGTGATCAGTGCATGATCAGCCGCGTGATCAGTGCATGATCAGCCACGTGATCAGTGCATGATCAGCCACGTGATCAGTGCATGATCAGCCGTGATCAGTGCATGATCAGCCGCGTGATCAGTGCATGATCAGCCCGTGATCAGTGCATGATCATGCCGTCGTGATCCGTGCATGATGCATGATCACGTGATCAAGTGCGTGATCAGCCACGTGATCAGTGCATGATCAGCCACGTGATCAGTGCATGATCAGGCACGTGATCAGTGCATGATCAGGCGCGTGATCAGTGCATGATCAGCCACGTGATCAGTGCATGATCAGCCGCGTGATCAGTGCATGATCAGCACGTGATCAGTGCATGATCAGCCACGTGATCAGTGCATGATCAGTCGCGTGATCAGTGCATGATCAGCCGCGTGATCAGTGCATGATCAGTCCGCGTGATCAGTGCATGATCAGCCACGTGATCAGTGCATGATCAGCCACGTGATCAGTGCATGATCAGCCCACGTGATCAGTGCATGATCAGCCGCGTGATCAGTGCATGATCAGCCCGTGATCAGTGCATGATCAGTCTGCGTGATCAGTGCATGATCAGCCTCGTGATCAGTGCATGATCAGCCACGTGATCAGTGCATGATCAGCCACGTGATCAGTGCATGATCAGCCGCGTGATCAGTGCATGATCAGCCACGTGATCAGTGCATGATGATCAGCCCGCGTGATCAGTGCATGATCAGCCGCGTGATCAGTGCATGATCAGTCCCGTGATCAGTGTATGATCAGCCACGTGATCAGTGCATGTACAGTCACGTTATCAGTGCATGATCAGCCGCGTGATCAGTGCATGATCAGTCACGTGATCAGTGCATGATCAGCCACGTGATCAGTGCATGATCAGCCGCGTGATCAGTGCATGATCAGCCACGTGATCAGTGCATGATCAGTCTGCGTGATCAGTGCATGATCAGCGCGTGATCAGTGCATGATCAGCCACGTGATCAGTGCATGATCAGCCGCGTGATCAGTGCATGATCAGCCGCGTGATCAGTGCATGATCAGCCACGTGATCAGTGTATGATCAGCCACGTGATCAGTGCATGATCAGCCACGTGATCAGTGCATGATCAGGCAGCGTGATCAGTGCATGATCAGCCGTGATCAGTGCATGATCAGTCGCGTGATCAGTGCATGATCAGTCGCGTGATCAGTGCATGATCAGCCGCGTGATCGGTGCATGATCAGCCGCGTGATCAGTGCATGATCAGCCACGTGATCAGTGCATGATCAGCCACGTGATCAGTGCATGATCAGCCGCGTGATCAGTGCATGATCAGTCACGTGATCAGTGCATGATCAGCCGCGTGATCAGTGCATGATCAGTCCGTGATCAGTGCATGATCAGCCGCGTGATCGGTGCATGATCTGCTCACGTGATCAGTGCATGATCAGTGCGTGATCAGTGCATGATCAGCCCGCATCAGTCTGTCATCAGCGTGTGCATGATCAGTCACGTGATCAGTGCATGATCAGTCACGTGATCAGTGCATGATCAGGCACGTGATCAGTGCATGATCAGCCCGCGTGATCAGTGCATGATCAGCCACGTGATCAGTGCATGATCAGCCACGTGATCAGTGCATGATCAGTCGCGTGATCAGTGCATGATCAGTCGTGTGATCAGTGCATGATCAGGCGCGTGATCAGTGCATGATCAGCCACGTGATCAGTGCATGATCAGCCACGTGATCAGTGCATGATCAGCCACGTGATCAGTGCATGATCAGCCACGTGATCAGTGCATGATCAGTCCACGTGATCGTGTGCATGATCAGTCAGCGCGTGATCAGTGCATGATCAGCCACGTGATCAGTGCATGATCAGCCAGCGTGATCAGTGCATGATCAGTCACGTGATCGGTGCATGATCAGTGCGTGATCAGTGTATGATCAAGCACGTGATCAGTGCATGATCAGCCACGTGATCAGTGCATGATCAGCCGTGATCAGTGCATGATCAGTGCGTGATCAGTGCGCGTGATCTCGTGATCAGTGCATGATCAGGCACGTGATCAGTGCATGATCAGCCACGTGATCAGTGCATGATCAGCCGCGTGATCAGTGCATGATCGATCCGTGATCAGTGCATGATCAGTCACGTGATCAGTGCATGATCAGTCGCCACGTGATCAGTGCATGATCAGCCACGTGATCAGTGCATGATCAGTCACGTGATCAGTGCATGTGATCAGCACGTGATCAGTGCATGATCAGCCCGTGATCAGTGCATGATCAGCCACGTGATCAGTGCATGATCAGTCGCGTGATCAGTGCATGATCAGCCGCGTGATCAGTGCATGATCAGCCGCGTGATCAGTGCATGATCAGCACGTGATCAGTGCATGATCAGTCACGTGATCAGTGCATGATCAGCCACGTGATCAGTGCATGATCAGCCACGTGATCAGTGCATGATCAGCCGCGTGATGTCAGTGCATGATCAGTCACGTGATCAGTGCATGATCAGTCACGTGATCAGTGCATGATCAGCCACGTGATCAGTGCATGATCAGCCGCGTGATCAGTGCATGATCAGCCGCGTGATCAGTGCATGATCAGCCACGTGATCAGTGCATGATCAGCATTGCGTGATCAGTGCATGATCAGCCCGCGTGATCAGTGCATGATCAGCCACGTGATCAGTGCATGATCAGTCGCGTGATCAGTGCATGATCAGCCGCGTGATCAGTGCATGATAGCCACGTGATCAGTGCATGATCAGTCACGTGATCAGTGCATGATCAGCCACGTGATCAGTGCATGATCAGCCACGTGATCAGTGCATCAGCCGTGATCAGTGCATGATCAGTCGCGTGATCAGTGCATGATCAGCCACGTGATCAGTGTATGATCAGCCGCGTGATCAGTGCATGATCAGCCGCGTGATCAGTGCATGATCACGTGATCAGTGCATGATCAGCCACGTGATCAGTGCATGATCAGCCATGTGATCAGTGCATGATCAGCCGCGTGATCAGTGCATGATCAGCCACGTGATCAGTGCATGATCAGTCGCGTGATCAGTGCATGATCAGCCACGTGATCAGTGCATGATCAGTCACGTGATCAGTGCATGATCAGCACGCGTGATCAGTGCATGATCAGCCACGTGATCAGTGCATGATCAGCCACGTGATCAGTGCATGATCAGCCGCGTGATCAGTGCATGATCAGCCACGTGATCAGTGCATGATCAGTCACGTGATCAGTGCATGATCAGCCGCGTGATCAGTGCATGATCAGCCGCGTGATCAGTGCATCAGGCGTGATCAGTGATCATGTGCGTGATCAGTGCATGATCAGCCACGTGATCAGTGCATGATCAGCCACGTGATCAGTGCATGATCAGCCCGTGATCAGTGCATGATCAGCCACGTGATCAGTGCATGATCAGCCACGTGATCAGTGCATGATCAGTGCGTGATCAGTGCATGATCAGCCACGTGATCAGTGCATGATCAGCCACGTGATCAGTGCATGATCAGTCGCGTGATCAGTGCATGATCAGCCGCGTGATCGTGCATGATCAGCCGCGTGATCAGTGCATGATCAGCCACGTGATCAGTGCATGATCAGCCGCGTGATCAGTGCATGATCAGTCACGTGATCAGTGCATGATCAGCCGCGTGATCAGTGCATGATCAGCCACGTGATCAGTGCATGATCAGTCACGTGATCAGTGCATGATCAGCCACGTGATCAGTGCATGATCAGCCACGTGATCAGTGCATGCATGATCAGTCGCCGTGATCAGTGCATGATCAGCTCCGTGATCAGTGCATGATCAGCCACGTGATCAGTGCATGATCAGTCGCGTGATCAGTGCATGATCAGCCACGTGATCAGTGCATGATCAGCCGCGTGATCAGTGCATGATCAGGCGCGTGATCAGTGCATGATCAGCTTCATGATCAGTGCATGATCAGCCACGTGATCAGTGCATGATCAGCCACGTGATCAGTGCATGATCAGTCTCGTGATCAGTGCATGATCAGCCACGTGATCAGTGCATGATCAGCCACGTGATCAGTGCATGATCAGTCACGTGATCAGTGCATGATCAGCCACGTGATCAGTGCATGATCAGCCACGTGATCAGTGCATGATCAGCCACGTGATCAGTGCATGATCAGTCTGCGTGATCAGTGCATGATCAGCCGCGTGATCAGTGCATGATCAGTCACGTGATCAGTGCATGATGATCAGTGCGTGATCAGTGCATGATCAGCCACGTGATCAGTGCATGATCAGCCACGTGATCAGTGCATGATCATCCACGTGATCGGTGCATGATCAGCCACGTGATCAGTGCATGATCAGCCACGTGATCAGTGCATGATCAGCCGCGTGATCAGTGCATGATCAGCCACGTGATCAGTGCATGATCAGTCACGTGATCAGTGCATGATCAGCCGCGTGATCAGTGCATGATCAGTCCGCGTGATCAGTGCATGATCAGCCGCGTGATCAGTGCATGATCAGCCACGTGATCAGTGCATGATCAGTCACGTGATCAGTGCATGATCAGTCGCGTGATCGTGTTGCATGATCAGCCACGTGATCAGTGCATGATCAGCCACGTGATCAGTGCATGATCAGCCACGTGATCAGTGCATGATCAGCCGCGTGATCAGTGCATGATCAGCACGTGATCAGTGCATGATCAGCCGCGTGATCAGTGCATGATCAGCCGCGTGATCAGTGCATGATCAGTCGCGTGATCAGTGCATGATCAGCACGTGATCAGTGCATGATCAGCCGCGTGATCAGTGCATGATCAGCCGCGTGATCAGTGCATGATCAGTCACGTGATCAGTGATCATGATCAGCAGTGCACGTGATCAGTGCATGATCAGCCCGTGATCAGTGCATGATCAGCCACGTGATCAGTGCATGATCAGCCCGTGATCAGTGCATGATCAGCCCGTGATCAGTGCATGATCAGCCGCGTGATCAGTGCATGATCAGCCGCGTGATCAGTGCATGATCAGCCACGTGATCAGTGCATGATCAGCCCGTGATCAGTGCATGATCAGTCACGTGATCAGTGCATGATCAGCCCGCGTGATCAGTGCATGATCAGTCACGTGATCAGTGCATGATGATCAGTGATCGCGTGATCAGTGCATGATCAGCCGCGTGATCAGTGCATGATCAGCCGCGTGATCAGTGCATGATCAGCCACGTGATCAGTGCATGATCAGCCACGTGATCAGTGCATGATCAGCCGCGTGATCAGTGCATGATCAGCCACGTGATCAGTGCATGATCAGTGCGTGATCAGTGCATGATCAGCCCGCGTGATCAGTGCATGATCAGCCGCGTGATCAGTGCATGATCAGCCCGTGATCAGTGCATGATCAGCCGCGTGATCAGTGCATGATCAGTCGCGTGATCAGTGCATGATCAGCCGCGTGATCAGTGCATGATCAGCCGCGTGATCAGTGCATGATCAGTCGCGTGATCAGTGCATGATCAGCCCGCGTGATCAGTGCATGATCAGCCGCGTGATCAGTGCATGATCAGGTTCGTGATCAGTGCATGATCAGCCGCGTGATCAGTGCATGATCAGCGCGTGATCAGTGCATGATCAGCCACGTGATCAGTGCGTGATCATCATGATCAGTGCGTGATCAGTGCATGATCAGTCGCGTGATCAGTGCATGATCAGCCACGCCGTGATCAGTGCATGATCAGCGCGTGATCAGTGCATGATCAGCCGCGTGATCAGTGCATGATGATCAGCGTGATCAGTGCATGATGCTGCGTGATCAGTGCGTGTGCGATCAGTGCATGTCACGTGATCGCGTCAGGCCACGCGTGATCAGTGCATGATCAGCCACGTGATCAGTGCATGATCAGCCACGTGATCAGTGCATGATCAGCCACGTGATCAGTGCATGATCAGCCACGTGATCAGTGCATGATCAGTCACGTGATCAGTGCATGATCAGTCACGTGATCAGTGCATGATCAGCCACGTGATCAGTGCATGATCAGTCACGTGATCAGTGCATGATCAGTCGCGTGATCAGTGCATGATCAGCCGCGTGATCAGTGCATGATCAGCCGCGTGATCAGTGCATGATCAGCCACGTGATCAGTGCATGATCAGCCACGTGATCAGTGCATGATCAGCCACGTGATCAGTGCATGATCAGCCACGTGATCAGTGCATGATCAGCCACGTGATCAGTGCATGATCAGTCGCGTGATCAGTGCATGATCAGATCCCGTGATCAGTGCATGATCAGTCACGTGATCAGTGCATGATCAGCCGCGTGATCAGTGCATGATCAGCCACGTGATCAGTGCATGATCACCACGTCGATCAGTGCATGATCAGCCGCGTGATCAGTGCATGATCAGTCCGTGATCAGTGCATGATCAGCCACGTGATCAGTGCATGATCAGCCACGTGATCAGTGCATGATCATCAGTCACGTGATCAGTGCATGATCAGCCACGTGATCAGTGCATGATCAGTCGCGTGATCAGTGCATGATCAGCCGCGTGATCAGTGCATGATCAGGTCGCGTGATCAGTGCATGATCAGCCCGCGTGATCAGTGCATGATCAGTCCGTGATCAGTGCATGATCAGTCGCGTGATCAGTGCATGATCAGCCGCGTGATCAGTGCATGATCAGCCGCGTGATCAGTGCATGATCAGCCACGTGATCAGTGCATGATCAGCCACGTGATCAGTGCATGATCAGCCGCGTGATCAGTGCATGATCAGCCGCGTGATCAGTGCATGATCAGCGCGTGATCAGTGCATGATCAGCCACGTGTGATCAGTGCATGATCAGCTGCGTGATCAGTGCATGATCAGTCACGTGATCAGTGCATGATCCAGCCGCGTGATCAGTGCATGATCAGTCCGTGATCAGTGCATGATCAGCCCGTGATCAGTGCATGATCAGTCGCGTGATCAGTGCATGATCAGCCACGTGATCAGTGCATGATCATGATCAGTCGCGTGATCAGTGCATGATCAGCCACGTGATCAGTGCATGATCAGCCGTGATCAGTGCATGATCAGCCACGTGATCAGTGCATGATCAGCCACGTGATCAGTGCATGATCAGTCACGTGATCAGTGCATGATCAGCCACGTCAGTGCATGTGATATGCGTGATCAGTGCATCAGCCCGCACGTGATCAGTGCATGATCAGCCACGTGATCAGTGCATGATCAGCCACGTGATCAGTGCATGATCAGTCACGTGATCAGTGCATGATCAGCCACGTGATCAGTGCATGATCAGCCACGTGATCAGTGCATGATCAGCCACGTGATCAGTGCATGATCAGCCGATCGTGATCAGTGCATGATCAGCCGCGTGATCAGTGCATGATCAGTCACGTGATCAGTGCATGATCAGCCGCGTGATCAGTGCATGATCAGCCGCGTGATCAGTGCATGATCAGCCACGTGATCAGTGCATGATCAGCCACGTGATCAGTGCATGATCAGCCACGTGATCAGTGCATGATCAGCCACGTGATCAGTGCATGATCAGCCGCGTGATCAGTGCATGATCAGCCACGTGATCAGTGCATGATCAGTCGCGTGATCAGTGCATGATCAGCCGCGTGATCAGTGCATGATCAGCCACGTGATCAGTGCATGATCAGTCTGCGTGATCAGTGCATGATCAGCCACGTGATCAGTGCATGATCAGCCGCGTGATCAGTGTGCATGATCAGCCCGCGTGATCAGTGCATGATCAGTCGCGTGATCAGTGCATGATCAGCCCCGCGTGATCAGTGCATGATCAGCCGCGTGATCAGTGCATGATCAGCCACGTGATCAGTGCATGATCAGCCACGTGATCATCAGTGCATGATCGTGTCGCGTGCGTCCGCGTGAGTGCATGATCAGCCACGTGATCAGTGCATGATCAGTCACGTGATCAGTGCATGATCAGCCACGTGATCAGTGCATGATCAGTCACGTGATCAGTGCATGATGCGTTCATCAGTGTGCGTGATCAGTGCGTGATCAGTGCATGTGATCGTGCATGATCAGTGCGTGATCAGTGCATGATCGTGATTCCGTGATCAGTGCATGATCAGCCACGTGATCTGTGCATGATCATTCCTCCGTGATCAGTGCATGATCAGTGCGCGTGATCAGTGCATGATCAGCCGCGTGATCAGTGCATGATCAGCCCGTGATCAGTGCATGATCACTCACGTGATCAGTGCATGATCAGCTCGTGATCAGTGCATGATCAGCACGTGATCAGTGCATGATGATGATCAGCCGTGATCAGTGCATGATCAGCCACGTGATCAGTGCATGATAGTCGCGTGATCAGTGCATGATCAGTCAGTGTGATCAGTGCATGATCATGTCATCCGTGATCAGTGCATGATCAGCCACGTGATCAGTGCATGATCAGCGTGTGCGTGCGTGATCAGTGCATGATCGGTGCGTGATCAGTGCATGATCAGATGCGTGATCAGTTCATGATCAGCCCGTGATCAGTGCATGATGACCGTGCGTGATCAGTGCATGATCAGCCACGTGATCAGTGCATGATCAGCCACGTGATCAGTGCATGATCAGTCACGTGATCAGTGCATGATCAGCCGCGTGATCAGTGCATGATCAGCCACGTGATCAGTGCATGATCAGCCGCGTGATCGGTGCATGCACGTCCGTGATCAGTGTATGATCACGTCCGTGATCAGGGCATAATCAATTTCATGAACAATGCATTAGACAAGTGATCGTGTACGGCAGTATCGAGCAGTCGAACGGGTACATGCTCAGTTCCGTGCGGTCACGTCAGTGCACGCAATCAGCCACGTGAGTGGTGCATGATCAGCCACGTGATGCTGTGCCAGTCAACCCCGTCATTAGTGCATGTGCGGATTACATAATCACGTATGTCCGTGCGTGATCAATGCCCCGCAAGTGATCAATGCGCGGTAGTCACGTGATCGGTACAATCAATGCGCGAGATCAGTGCGCGATCGGCCGCGTGTCAGTGCGCCCGATCCGTCGAATCAATTATGATCAGCCCACGTGATCAGTGCATGTTCGTCGCGTGATCAGTCAGCATGATCGAACTGCGTGATGGTGCACGCAAGAGCTCGTGTTCGGTGCATGGTCAGTCACGTGATCAGTGCATGATCGCCGCCCGGATCAGTGCAAGAGTCAGCCTTGTGATCAGTGCGCGCATGGTCACGTGATCAGTATAGGATCAGCCAGGTAATCAGTGCACGATCAGCCGCGTGATCACTGCATGATCGATCACGTGATCGGTACATGTGAAGCCATTGGATCCAGTGCGTGATGGCCATGTGTTTAGTGCACCGCCGTGGTACGTGATCAATGCATGATCAGCTATGTGGTCAGTGCATGATCCGATTACGTGAGCAGTGCATGATCATAGCGTGTTCGGTACCTGATCAGGCGCGTGATCAGTACATGAGCGATCCACGTGATCAGTGTGTATGACCAGGCGTGATCCCGTGCAAGCATCAGCCACGTGAATTGCGCCCGATCAGTCACGTGTGCGGTATCCGTGATCAACCACGTGTCAGCTGCATGATCAGTGAACGATCAGTGCGTGATGTGCATGTGCATGATCATGATCAGCCGCGTGATCAGTGCATGATCAGCCACGTGATCAAGTGCATGATCAGCCGCGTGATCAGTGCATGATCAGTCACGTGATCAGTGCATGATCAGCCCGTGATCAGTGCATGATCAGCCACGTGATCAGTGCATGATCAGCCACGTGATCAGTGCATGATCAGCCACGTGATCAGTGCATGATCAGTCGCGTGATCAGTGCATGATCAGTCGCGTGATCAGTGCATGCCAGCCGCGTGATCAGTGCATGATCAGCCACGTGATCAGTGCATGATCAGCCACGTGATCAGTGCATGATGATTTCCACGTGATCAGTGCATGATCAGCCGCGTGATCAGTGCATGATCAGCTCGCGTGATCAGTGCATGATCAGTCGCGTGATCAGTGCATGATCAGCCCGCGTGATCAGTGCATGATCAGTGCGTGATCAGTGCATGATCAGCTCACGTGATCAGTGCATGATCAGCCGCGTGATCGTGCATGATCAGCCGCGTGATCAGTGCATGATCAGCCACGTGATCAGTGCATGATCAGTGCGCGTGATCAGTGCATGATCAGCCGCGTGATCAGTGCATGATCAGTCACGTGATCAGTGCATGATCAGCCCGCGTGATCAGTGCATGATCAGTCACGTGATCAGTGCATGATCAGCCACGTGATCAGTGCATGATCAGCCACGTGATCAGTGCATGATCAGCCGCGTGATCAGTGCATGATCAGCCGCGTGATCAGTGCATGATCAGCCACGTGATCAGTGCATGATCAGCCACGTGATCAGTGCATGATCAGCCGCGTGATCAGTGCATGATCAGCCACGTGATCAGTGCATGATCAGCCGCGTGATCAGTGCGCGTGATCATCGTGTGCATGATCAGGCGCGTGATCAGTGCATGATCATCACGTGATCAGTGCATTGATAGCCGCGTGATCAGTGCATGATCAATCACGTGATCAGTGCATGATCAGCCGCGTGATCAGTGCATGATCAGACCGTGATCAGTGCATGATAAGCCACGTGATCAGTGCTTGATCAGTCACGTGATCAGTGCATGTGAAATCAACGTGATCGTGTGATCAGCCCGTGAAAAGTGCGCGATCTGCAACCTGATCAGTGCATGATCAGCCACGTGATCGGTGCATGATCGGCACGTGATCCGGTCATGATCATCCCGTGATCAGTGTATGATCGGCAAGTGAACGGTGCATGATCAGCCACGTGATCAGTGCATGATCTGTCGTGATTGAGTGCATGATCAGCCATTTGATCAGTGCATGATGAGGCACATGAACATTGAATGATCAGCCACATGATCAGTACCATGCACAGTCAAGTGATCAGTGTATGATCCAACCCGTGATCAGAGCATGATGACCACGGGATCCAGTGCATGATCAGGCACGTGATCAGTGCATGATCAGCCACATATTGAGTGCATGATACGAACGTGATTAGTACATGATAGCCACAGGACCACTGGATGATCAGGCATGTAGTCAGTGCATGATAAGCCATGTGAGATAAGTGAATGATCAGTCCGTGATAAATACGCGATCAGTCACGTGATCGGTCATGATAACCAGGTGATCATTGCATGAGTACGTCATCCGTGCATGTGCAGTCGTCATTAGTACATGCACAGTCACATGTGCAATGCATGATCAACCACGTGATCACTGCACATGATCCAGGCACGTGATCAGTGCATGATGTGTCATGTGATCAGTATATATGATCAGCCAGGTGATCGGTGCATGATCCGCAACGTGATTAGTGCATGATCAACCGCGTGGTCGTGTATGATCAACGTAGTCAGTGCATAATCTGCCACCGCGATCAGTGCATACTGATCACATGACCAGTGTATGGTGCTTCGTGATCAATTGCATCATTGATTGCGTGATCAATATGATTAGCCACGTGATCGGTGAATGACCAGCCGTGATCAGGGCGCGAAAGTCACGTGTTCATGGCATGCGCAGTCATGTGATCAGTGCATGACAGCCGTGATCGTGCATGATCGGTCACGTGTCTGTGCAAGATCAGATCACGATATCAGTGTATGATTGGTCGGCCGTCAGTGCATGAACAGATGCGTAATCAGTGCATGATCGGTCATTGATCAGTGCATGATCCCAGCCCGAATCAGTGCGATCAGTCTGCGTGATCCCAGCGCGTCAGCCGCGTGATCAGTGCGTGCGATCCGTCGCGTGGGCTAGTGCATGTTCAGCCGCGTGATCGGTGCGCGATCTGGTCCCGAGATCAGCGTATGATCGGTCCGAGTCAGTGCGCATGATAGACCACGTGGGATCAGTGCATTATAGCCATGTGATCCAGTGCATGATAGCTACGTGATCGGTGCTTGTTCAGTCGCGTGATCGGTGCATGTGCGAAATCACGTGATCAGTGTATGTTCGGCGCGTGATGAGTGCATGATCCATGCGTGATTGGTGCATGAGCAGCCATGTGATCAGTACATGTTCAGCCACGTGATCAGTGCATGTGCACAGTCGTGATCGGTGTATGATCCAGCTTCGTGAGCAGTGCGCGATCAGCCCGTGATCAGTGCGCGATCAGCCCACGTGATTGGTGCATGATCAGCCCGCGTGATCAGTGCGCGATGCGGCGGGTGATGAGTGCATGATCAGCCACGTGATCGGTGCATGATCAGGCATGTGATCAGTAGATGATCGGTCACGTGATCAGTGTGATCGATCCGTGATCAGTATGATCAGCCGCGTGATCAGTGCATGATCAGTCACGTGATCAGTGCATGACAGTCCCGTGTTCATGGGTGTTATTCAGTCATGTGATCGGTAGCGATTCAGTTACGTGATCAGTGCGCGTGTTCAGCCATCGTCATCAGTGCATGATCAGCCCACGTGATCAGTGCATGATAGCCCGTGATCAGTGAATGATAAACCCGTGATCAGTGCATGATCAGCCACATGATCAGTGTTTGATCGATCAATCAGTGATGGTCAGCCTCATTGTTGCGTGTTCGTCATGTATTGTGATCAGTCACGTGATCAGTGCATGATCAGCCGCGTGATCAGTGCACGTGATCAGTCACGTGATCAGTGCATGCACGGTCGCGTGTCAGTGTGACCAGTCGCCGTGATCAGTGCATGATCAGTCACTTGTGATCGTCTGTGCATGATCAGCGTACTGATCAGTGCATGATGATTCACGTGATCAGTGCATGATCATTGCGTGATCGGTGCCTGATTCGTCACGTGATCAGTGCATGATCAGCCGCGTGATCAGTGCATGATCAATCGCGTGATCGGTACATGATCAGGCCGTGATCAGTGTGATCAGTCTGCGTGATCAGTGCATCAGCGGTCAGGTGATCGGTAAATGTGCAGGTACGTGATCAGTGCATGAACCAGCCACGTGATTGGTGCATGATCCGCCACGTGATCAGTGCATGCGAAATCACGTGATCACGTGTCAGTGATATCGCGTGATCAGTGCATGATCAGCTGCGTGATCAGTGCATGATCAGCCACGTGATCGTGCCATGATCGGAGCGCGTGATCCTCGTGCGCCGATCAGTCACGTGATCGGTGTATGATCCAGCCCGTGATCCAGTGCATGATCAGGCATGTGATCGGTGCAGTGATCGATCAGGTGATCAGTGCATGTGATCAGCCGCGTGTTTCGGTGCATGATCAGCCACGTGACCCCTGCATGATTACTCACGTGTTAGTGTATGATCAGCCATGTGTCAGTGCATGATCAGCCGTGATCGGTGCATGCAGTCACGTGATCAGGGCATGATCAGTCCGTGGTCAATTCATGTCAACCGTGATCAGTCGGTGTAATCTGTCACGTGATCGGTGCATGATCAGCCGCGTGATCAGTTAATGATGAGGCGAAGTGATCAGTGCATGATAGCCACGTGATCGGTGCATGATCAGCCAGGTGATCTGTGCGCGATCATACGTAATCAGTGCATGATCAGCCATGTCATGTTCAGCCGCGTGTCAGTGCATCGGTGCGTGATCGGTGCGCAGATAACCACGTGATCAGTGCATGATCAGTCACGTGATCAGTGTGATCATTAACGTGTCAGTGCATGATCAACCGCGTGATCATTGTATGACAATCACGTGATCCCGGTGCATTATAGCCGCGTGATCTGTGCATGATCAGCCACGTGATCAGTGCATATCGCTGCGTGATCATTGCGTGACCGTAATCCGTGAGCAGTGCATGACTCAAATCACGTGATCAGTGGATGATCAGCGTTATCAGTGCATGATCAACCAGGTGATCAGTGCGCGGTGACCAGTCGTGTGAGAGTGCACGTGATCAGTCACGTGATCAGTGCATGATAGCCACGTGATCAGTGCATGGAAGTCGATGCGTGATCATTGCATGGTCAATTCGTCAGCAGTGCATGTGCAGTCGTGATCAGTGCATGATCAGTCCCACGTGATCATTGTATGATCATCCACATAATCAGTGCATGATAACCACGTGATCAGTGAATGTCGTCACGTGATCGGTGTGTGATCAGGCAAGTGATCAGTGCATGATCGATCGTGATCAGTGCATGATCAGCCACGTGATCAGTGATCATGATCATGACTTCGTGATCGGTTGCATGCAGCCGTGATCAGTACCCATGATCAGCCAGGTAATCAGTGCATGATCAGCAAATGATCGGTGCATGATGTGTCATGTGATCGGTGTATGATCAGTCAGGGATCCGTGCATGATCAACCACCTGATCGGTGTGATCAGATCGTGATCAGTGCATGTTCAGGCCGTGATCAGTGCATGATAAGTCACGTGATCGTGTGCGGTCATCGCGCAGTCAGTGCATGATGGTCATGATCGGTGAAGAATGGGCTTCGTGATCGGTGCGCAGTCAGTCGCGTGATCAGTGCATGATCAGGCGCGTGGTGCATGATCTGCGTGATGCGCGATCGCGTGATCAGTGTATGATCAGCGCGTGATCAGTGCATGATCAGCCCTTGATCAGGGCATGATCAGCCAAGTAATAAGTGCATGATCAATCCGTGATCAGTCTGCCGTCGCGTGATCAGTACATGATCAGACCGCGTGATCAGTGCATGATCGGTACGGGATCAGTGCCTGCCAGTCACGTGATCAGTGTATTATCAGCCATGGGATCGGTACATGATCAGCCGTGATCAGTTCGGCAGTTACTGTGTTCGGTGCATGGTCAGCCACGTGGTGCGCCGTCAGCCCCGTGATCAGTGTATGATCAACCGCGTGATCAGGGCATGTGCAGTCGCGTGACCATTGATGTATGTTCAATTGCATGATAGAAAGCATTGATCCTGTATGATCAGCCGTGATGTGCGATCAGCAACGTGATCGGTGCATGATCCATAGCGTGACTCCGTGCGTGAAAGCCGCCTGATGATGTATGATCAGCTTAGCGTGATCGGTGTATGATCAACCGCGTCTTCGGTGCAGCGATCAATCACGTGATCGGTGAATGATCAGCTATGTGATCAGTGTACTTGTAGCCGGTTATCAGTGCATGATCATATGCGTGTTCAATGTATGATTAGGCGTGATCAGTGCCGATCTGTCATGTGGTCAGTTTATGATCAGCTGAAAATCGTGCGCGATCAGCCACGTGATCAGTGCATGATCAGCCGCATGATCAGTGCGCGATCCACTTAGCGTGTTTAGTGCATTTCAGTCTGCGTAGGCGGTGTATGATCAGCTGACCCGGTCAGTGCGCGATCCCGCGTGATTAATGCGCCCGAGTCGGCTACGCCAGTCAGTGGGCGCAGTCCGTGATCAGTGTATGATCAGCCGCGTGATCAGTGCATGATCCAGCTCGTGATCAGTCGCGATCAGGCAGTGAAGAGTGCATGATCAGTCGTAGTCAGTTTATGACCAGCCAGGTTGTCGTTGCGCTGATAGAGCAGATTGATACGCCGATTGCTCGATGTGATCAGTGCATGCACGATCGCGTGATCCAGTGCATGATAAGCTCGAGATCAGTGCATGATAGCAAACGTGATCAGTGCATGATCAGTCACGTGATCAGTGCCATTAAGTCGCGTGATCACTGCATGATAGTCAGGTGATCAGTCCATGATCAGTCGCGGTATCAGTGCATGATCAGCCACGTGATCAGTGCATGATCAGCCACGTGATCAGTGCATGATAGCCGCGTGATCAGTGTGCATGATCAGCCAGGTGATCAGTGCATGATCAGCTCGTGATCAGTGCATGATCAGTCGCGTGATCTGTGCATGACCAGGCAGGTGATCAGTGCATGATCAGCCACGTGATCAGTGCATGATCAGCCACGTGATCAGTGCATGATCAGTCACCTGATGGGTGTATGATCAGTCGCGTGACTGGTGCATGATCAGCTACGTGATCAGTGCATGATCAGCCACGTGATCAGTGCATGATCAGTCCCGCGTGATCAGTGCATGATCAGTCACGTGATCAGTGCATGATCAGCCACGTGATCAGTGCATGATCAGCCGCGTGATCAGTGCATGATCAGCCACGTGATCAGTGCATGATCAGCCACGTGATCAGTGCATGATCAGCCACGTGATCAGTGCATGATCAGCCGCGTGATCAGTGCATGATCAGTCGCGTGATCAGTTCATGATCAGTCACGTGATCTGTGCATGACCAGGCAGGTGATCACTGCATGATCAGCCACGTGATCAGTGCACGATCAGCCACGTGATCAGTGCATGATCAGTCACCTGATGGGTGTATGATCAGTCACGTGATCGGTACATGGTAGCTACGTGATCATTGCATGATCAGCCACGTGACAGGTGCATGATCAGCCCGCGTGATCAGTGCATGTTCAGCCACGTGATCAGTGTCAGCCATGATCAGCCCGCGTGATCAGTGCATGATCAGTTCGCGTGAGCAGTGTTTGATCAGCCGCGTGATCAGTGCATGGTCAGCCGCGTGATCAGTGCATGATCAGCCACGTGATCAGTGCATGATCAGCCCACGTGATCAGTGCATGATCAATCACGTGATCAGTGTATGATCAGCCACGTGATCAGTGCATGATCAGCCACGTGATCAGTGCCTGCTCAGCTGCGTGATTACTGTCTGCTCTTCTGCGTGGCGATTGCCAGCTCAGCACGTGATCGTGTCCTGCCTGTCATCTCATGACAATTGCCAGCTGATCTGCATAATTCCTGCCTGCTCAGCTGCATGGTGTGCCAGCTGAGCAGCATGATTCCTCACAGCTGAGTGCCATGATCATTGCCTGCTGACTGTTTGATTCCTGCCTACTCAGCTCTTTCATGCCTTCAGGCACGTGATCAGTGCATGATCAGCAAACGTGATCAGCCCATGATCAGTCACGTGATCAGTGCATTCAGTCGCGTGATCAGTGCATGATAGTCACGTGATCAGTGCATGTCAGTCGTGATCAGTGCATGATCAGTCCGCGTGATCAGTGCATGATCAGCCACGTGATCAGTGCATGATCAGCCACGTGATCAGTGCATGATCAGCCCGCGTGATCAGTGTGATGAGTCACGTGATCTGTGCGTGTTCAGCCATGATCAGTCCGCGTGATCTGTGCATGATCAGGCCACGTGATCAGTGCATGATCAGATCAGTCACGTGATCAGTGCATGATCAGCCACGTGATCAGTGCATGATCAGTCACGTGATCAGTGCCTGCTGATCAGCTGCGTGATCAGTGTCTACTCATCTGCGTGATCAGTTGCCAGCTCAGCCACGTGATCAGTGCCTGTCATCACGTGATCAGTGCCACCTGTGCTGCGTAATTCCTGCCTGCTCATCGCGTGATTGTGCCAGCTGAGCAGCATGATTTCTCATGCTCAGTTCCATGATTGTGCCTGATCTGACGTGATCAGTGCCTGATCAGCTCCGTGATCAGTGCTCTGATCAGAGGCGTGATCAGTGCATGATCAGTGTATGATCAGATAAGCCAGGTGGTCAGTGCATGATCAGCCACGTGATCAGTGCATGATCAGCCGCGTCAATCAGTGCATGATCAGTCAGGCGCATCCGATATATTCGCGATCAGTGCGCGGTGCAGTCAGTGAGCAGGTGCGCCGATGCAGCTCCACGTGATCAGTACACGCAGTCAGCCCGCGTGATCGGTACATGATCTGGCGTGATCAGTACGCAATCCCGCGTGATCAGTGCATGAGCAGCCATGCAATCAGTGCATTATCGCCAGCTGATCAGGCGCGATCAACCCTTTATCAATGCATGATCCGCCCACTTGAGTCAAGTCGTTTGATCAGCCGCGTAATCAGTTCGCGCACGCACGCGTAGTCTGGTACGCGATCCAGCCCGTGATCGGTGGATGATCGCCCGCGTTATCACTGTATGATCAGTCGCGTGATCGGTGTGTGATCAGCCACGGCATCATCGGTGCATGATCAGCCGGGTAGTCAGTGCATGATCATCCGTGATCGGTACCCCTGCAGTTCGTGGTCAGTTCATATGCGTCAGGTAACTGATCTACTGCATCAAACCCCGTGTCGTCGCCAGCTGTGCTGCATAATTCCTGCCTGTGATGGCTGCATGATTGTGCCAGCGTGATCAGTGCATGATTCCTCACAGTGAGTCAGTGCATGTGCCTGCTGACTGTTTGATCAGTGCCTACTCAGTCGCGTGTTCAGTGCCTTCGAGGCACGTGATCAGTGTATGATCAGCAAACGTGATCAGCCCATGATCAGTCACGTGATCCATGCGCCATTAAGTGATCGTGATCACTGCAGGATAGTCATGTGATCAGTCCCTGCTCAGTCACGGTATCAGTGCATGATCAGCCACGTGATCAGTGCATGATCAGCCACGTGATCATGTGCATGATACCCACGTGATCAGTGCATGATCAGCCACGTGATCAGTGCATGATCACTCGTGATCAGTTCATGATCAGTCACGTGATCTGTGCATGATCAGTTCACGTGATCAGTGTATGATCAGCCATGTGAACAGTGCATGATCAGCCACGTGATCAGTGCATGATCAGTCACGTGATTTGTGCATGATCAGTCATGTGATCTGTGCATGACCAGGCACGTGATCAGTGTATGATCAGCCCGTGATCAGTGCATGATCAGCCACGTGATCAGTGCATGATCAGCCACGTGATCAGTGCATGATCAGTCACGTGATCAGTGCATGATCAGCCACGTGATCAGTGCATGATCAGTCGTGATCAGTGCATGATCAGTCACGTGATCAGTGCATGATCAGCCACGTGATCAGTGCATGATCAGCCACGTGATCAGTGTGCATGATCAGCCACGTGATCAGTGCATGATCAGTCACGTGATCAGTGCATGATCAGTCCGCGTGAAGAGTGCATGATCAGTCACGTGATCAGTGCATGATCAGTCCGCGTGATCAGTGCATGATCAGCCACGTGATCAGTGCATGGTCAGCCACGTGATCAGTGCATGATCAGCCACGTGATCAGTGCATGATCAGCCACGTGATCAGTGCATGATCAGCCGTGATCAGTTCATGATCAGCCACGTGATCAGTGCATGATCAGCCACGTGATCAGTGCATGATCAGCCACGTGATCAGTGTGATCATGTCATGTGATCTGCGTGATCACGTGATCATGATCAGCCACGTGATCAGTGCATGATCAGTCCGTGATCAGTGCATGATCAGTCGCGTGATCAGTGCATGATCAGTCGCGTGATCAGTGCATGATCAGCCGCGTGATCAGTGCATGATCAGCCCGCGTGATCAGTGCATGATCAGCCGCGTGATCAGTGCATGATCAGCCACGTGATCAGTGCATCAGCCGCGTGATCAGTGCATGATCAGTTCGCGTGATCAGTGTATGATCAGCCACGTGATCAGTGCATGATCAGCCGCGTGATCAGTGCATGATCTGTCACGTGATCAGTGCATGATCATCCCACGTGATCAGTGCATGATCAGTCGCGTGATCAGTGTGATCAGTGCGCGTGATCAGGCGTGATCAGTGCATGATCAGCCCGCGTGATCAGTGCATGATCAGCCGCGTGATCAGTGCATGATCAGCCACGTGATCAGTGCATGATCAGTCGCGTGATCAGTGTATGATCAGCCCGTGATCAGTGCATGATCAAGTGCGTGATCAGTGCATGATCAGTCACGTGATCAGTGCATGATCAGTCACGTGATCAGTGCATGATCAGTCACGTGATCAGTGCATGATCAGCCACGTGATCAGTGCATGATCAGTCATGTAATCAGTGCATGATCGCCGTGATCAGTGCATGATCAGTCCCGTGATCAGTGTATGATCAGCCACGTGATCAGTGCAAGATCAGCCGCGTGATCAGTGCATGATCAGTCACGTGATCAGTGCATGATCAGCCACGTGATCAGTGCATGATCAGCCACGTGATCAGTGCATGATCAGCCACGTGATCAGTGCATGATCAGTCCCGCGTGATCAGTGCATGATCAGCCCGTGATCAGTGCATGATCAGTCACGTGATCAGTGTGTCATCAGCCACGTGATCAGTGCATGCTCAGTCACGTGATCAGTGCCTGATCAGCTGCGTGATCAGTGTCTGCTCATCCGCGTGATCAGTGCATGATCCAGCAGCGTGATCAGTGCATGATTCCTGCCTGTGATCAGTGCATTGACATTTGCCACCTGTGCTGGGTAATTCCTGATCTGCTCATCAGTGCATGATTGTGCCGCGTGATCAGTGCATGATTTCTCGTGATTCATGATGCATTGCCTGCTGCGTGATTCCTGCCTACTCAGCTCTTTTTTTCATTGATCAGCTGCACGTGATCAGTGTATGACATCACGTGATCAGTGCATGATCAGTCGTGATCAGTGCATGATCAAGCCCGTGATCAGTGCATGATCAGTGCGTGATCGTGATCAGTCATGTGATCAGCCACGTGATCAGTGCATGATCAGCCACGTGATCAGTGCATGATCAGCCACGTGATCAGTGCATGATCAGCCGCGTGATCAGTGCATGATCAGCCACGTGATCAGTGCATGATCAGCTTCGTGCCGTGATCAGTGCATGATCAGCCACGTGATCAGTGCATGATCAGCCGCGTGATCAGTGCATGATCAGCCCGTGATCAGTGCATGATCAGCCCGTGATCAGTGCATGATCAGCCACGTGATCAGTGCATGATCAGCCACGTGATCAGTGCATGATCAGTCACGTGATCAGTGCATGATCAGCCACGTGATCAGTGCATGATCAGCCACGTGATCAGTGCATGACCAGCTGTCGTGATCAGTGTATGATCAGCCCGTGATCAGTGCATGATCAGCCACGTGATCAGTGCATGATCAGTCACGTGATCAGTGTATGATCAGCCACGTGATCAGTGCATGATCAGTCCGTGATCAGTGCATGATCAGCCGCGTGATCAGTGCGCGATCAGCCGCGTGATCAGTGCATGATCAGCCGCGTGATCAGTGCGCGATAGCGCGTGATCAGTGCATGATCAGCCGCGTGATCAGTGCATTATCAGCCACGTGATCAGTGCATGATCAGCCACGTAATCAGTGCATGATCAGTCACGTGATCATGATCAGCCGCGTGATCAGTGCATGATCAGCCGCGTGATCAGTGCATGATCAGCCACGTGATCAGTGCATGATCAGTCGCGTGATCAGTGCATGATCAGCCACGTGATCAGTGCATGATCAGCCACGTGATCAGTGCATGATCAGCCACGTGATCAGTGCATGATCAGCCACGTGATCAGTGCATGATCAGTCACGTGATCAGGTGCCTGATCAGCTGCGTGATCAGTGCTGTCTGCGTGATCAGTGCATGATCATTGCCAGCTGAGTGCATGATTCCTGCCTGTGATCTGCATGATTGCCACGTGATCAGTGCGTGATTCCTGCCTGATCAGCTGATTGATTCAGCCAGCGTGATCAGTGCATGATTCCTCGTGATCAGTGAGTTCCAGTGCAGTGCCTGATGAGCTGCGTGATCAGTGCATGATCAGCTCTTTGTTCAGTGCATGATCACGTGATCAGTGCATGATCAGGTCACGTGATCAGTGCATGATCAGTCACGTGATCAGTGCATGATCAGCCACGTGATCAGTGCATGATCAGTCATGTGATCAGTGCATGATCAGCCGCGTGATCAGTGCATGATCAGCCGCGTGATCAGTGCATGATCAGCCACGTGATCAGTGCATGATCAGCCGCGTGATCAGTGCATGATCAGCCAGGTGATCAGTGCATGATCAGCCGCGTGATCAGTGCATGATCAGCCGCGTGATCAGTGCATGATCCAGGCCCGTGATCAGTGCATGATCAGCCACGTGATCAGTGCATGATCAGCCACGTGATCAGTGCATGATCAGCCCGTGATCAGGTGCATGATCAGTCACGTGATCAGTACATGATCAGCCACGTGATCAGTGCATGATCAGCCACGTGATCAGTGCATGATCAGCCGCGTGATCAGTGCATGATCAGTCGTGATAATCTGTGCATGATCAGGCGCGTGATCAGTGCATGATCAGCCACGTGATCAGTGCATGATCAGCCACGTGATCAGTGCATGATCAGTCACGTGATCAGTGCATGATCAGTCACGTGATCAGTGCATGATCAGCCACGTGATCAGTGCATGATCAGCCACGTGTCGTCATGTGCATGATCAGTCACGATCAGCCGCGTGATCAGTGCATGATCAGCCGCGTGATCAGTGCATGATCAGCCGCGTGATCAGTGCATGATCAGCCGCGTGATCAGTGCATGATCAGTCACGTGATCAGTGCATGATCAGCCACGTGATCAGTGCATGATCAGCCACGTGATCAGTGCATGATCAGCCACGTGATCAGTGCATGATCATTCGCGTGATCAGTGCATGATCAGCCAGCGTGATCAGTGCATGATCAGCCACGTGATCAGTGCATGATCAGCCACGTGATCAGTGCATGATCAGTCGCGTGATCAGTACATGATCAGCCACGTGATCAGTGCATGATCATTTCACGTGATCAGTGTGCATGATCAGCCGCGTGTTGTGCGTGATCAGTCAGCGCGTGATCAGTGCATGATCAGCCACGTGATCAGTGCATGATCAGCCACGTGATCAGTGCATGATCAGTGCACGTGATCAGTGCATGATCAGCCACGTGATCAGTGCATGATCAGTCACGTGATCAGTGCATGATCAGCCACGTGATCAGTGCATGATCAGCCACGTGATCAGTGCATGATCAGCCACGTGATCAGTGCATGATCAGCCGCGTGATCAGTGCATGATCAGCCACGTGATCAGTGCATGATCAGCCGCGTGATCAGTGCATGATCAGCCGCGTGATCAGTGCATGATCAGGCCGTGTCGCACGTGATCAGTGCATGATGATCAGCCACGTGATCAGTGCATGATCAGCCACGTGATCAGTGCATGATCAGCTCGCGTGATCAGTGCATGATCAGCCACGTGATCAGTGCATGATCAGCCACGTGATCAGTGCATGATCAGCCACGTGATCAGTGCATGATCAGCCACGTGATCAGTGCATGATCAGCCGCGTGATCAGTGCATGATCAGCCACGTGATCAGTGCATGATCAGTGATCGTGATCAGTCAGCCACGGCGTGATCAGTGCATGATCCGCGTGATCAGTGTGCATGATAGTGAGGTGTGATCAGTGCATGCGTGACCACGTGCATGATCAGCACGTGATCGTGTGCATGATCAGCAGCGTGATCAGTGCATGATCAGCCCGTGTGATCAGTGCATGATCAGCCACGTGATCAGTGCATGATCAGTCACGTGATCAGTGAATGATGATCAGGCATGTGATCAGTGCATGATCAGCCACGTGATCAGTGCATGATCAGCCACGTGATCAGTGCATGATCAGTCGCGTGATCAGTGCATGATCAGCCGCGTGATCAGTGCATGATCAGCCTCGTGATCGTGCATGATCAGTGCGTGATCAGTGCATGATCAGCCGCGTGATCGGTGTGCATGATCAGTCACGTGTGTATGATCAGTGCATGAGTGCATGATCGCGTGATCAGTGCATGATCAGCCACGTGATCAGTGCATGATCAGTCACGTGATCAGTGCATGATCAGTCACGTGATCAGTGCATGATCAGCCACGTGATCAGTGCATGATCAGCCACGTGATCAGTGTGCATGATCAGCCGCGTGATCAGTGCATGATCAGCTCCGTGATCGGTGCATGATCAGCCCGCGTGATCAGTGCATGATCAGCCACGTGATCAGTGCATGATCAGCCACGTGATCAGTGCATGATCACCCACGTGATCAGTGCATGATCAGCCGCGTGATCAGTGCATGATCAGGCCGCGTGATCGGTGCATGATCAGCCGCGTGATCAGTGCATGATCAGCCACGTGATCAGTGCATGATCAGCCGCGTGATCAGTGCATGATCAGTCACGTGATCAGTGCATGATCAGCCCGCGTGATCAGTGCATGATCAGCCACGTGATCAGTGCATGATCAGTCACGTGATCAGTGCATGATCAGCCACGTGATCAGTGCATGATCAGCCACGTGATCAGTGCATGATCAGCCGCGTGATCAGTGCATGATCAGTCCCGTGATCAGTGCATGATCAGCCGCGTGATCAGTGCATGATCAGCCACGTGATCAGTGCATGATCAGTTCACGTGATCAGTGCATGATCAGTCCGCGTGATCAGTGCATGATCAGCCACGTGATCAGTGCATGATCAGCCACGTGATCAGTGCATGATCAGCCGCGTGATCAGTGCATGATCAGTCGCGTGATCAGTGCATGATCAGCCACGTGATCAGTGCATGATCAGCCACGTGATCAGTGCATGATCAGCCACGTGATCAGTGCATGATCAGTCGCGTGATCAGTGCATGATCAGCCACGTGATCAGTGCATGATCAGCCACGTGATCAGTGCATGATCAGTCACGTGATCAGTGCATGATCAGTCACGTGATCAGTGCATGATCAGCCACGTGATCAGTGCATGATCAGTCGCGTGATCAGTGCATGATCAGTCGCGTGATCAGTGCATGATCAGCCACGTGATCAGTGCATGATCAGCCGCGTGATCAGTGCATGATCAGCCACGTGATCAGTGCATGATCAGTCACGTGATCAGTGCATGATCAGCCCGCGTGATCAGTGCATGATCAGCCGCGTGATCAGTGCATGATCAGCCGCGTGATCAGTGCATGATCAGCCACGTGATCAGTGCATGATCAGTGCGTGATCAGTGCATCATAGCCGCGTGATCAGTGCATGATCAGCCACGTGATCAGTGCATGATCAGCCACGTGATCAGTGCATGATCAGCCCGCGTGATCAGTGCATGATCAGCCACGTGATCAGTGCATGATCAGCCACGTGATCAGTGCATGATCAGCCACGTGATCAGTGTGCATGATCAGCCCGTGATCAGTGCATGGTCTCCCGCGTGATCAGTGCATGATCAGGCACGTGATCGGTGCATGATCAGCCGCGTGATCAGTGCATGATCAGCCACGTGATCAGTGCATGATCAGTCACGTGATCAGTGCATGATCAGTCGCGTGATCGTGTGCATGATCAGCCCGTGATCAGTGCATGATCAGCCACGTGATCAGTGCATGATCAGCCACGTGATCAGTGCATGATCAGTCACGTGATCAGTGCATGATCCCGTGATCGTGATCAGTGCATGATCAGTCACGTGATCAGTGCATGATCAGTCACGTGATCAGTGCATGATCAGTCACGTGATCAGTGCATGATCAGCCATCGTGATCAGTGCATGATCAGCCACGTGATCAGTGCATGATCAGTCGCGTGATCAGTGCATGATCAGCACGTGATCAGTGCATGATCAGCCGCGTGATCAGTGCATGATCAGCCACGTGATCAGTGCATGATCAGCCCACGTGATCAGTGCATGATCTGTCGTGATCGGTGCATGATCAGTCCGTGATCAGTGCATGATCAGTCACGTGATCAGTGCATGATCAGCCCGTGATCAGTGCATGATCAGCCGCGTGATCAGTGCATGATCAGTCGCGTGATCAGTGCATGATCGTGATCACGTGAGCCAGTGCATGATCAGTCGCGTGATCAGTGCATGATCAGTCACGTGATCAGTGCATGATCAGCCACGTGATCAGTGCATGATCAGCCACGTGATCAGTGCATGATCAGTCCGTGATCAGTGCATGATCAGCCGCGTGATCAGTGCATGATCAGCCCGCGTGATCAGTGCATGATTAGTCACGTGATCAGTGCATGATCACGTGATCAGTGCATGATCAGCCACGTGATCGGTGCATGATCAGCCGCGTGATCAGTGCATGATCAGCCACGTGATCAGTGCATGATCAGCCTCGTGATCAGTGCATGATCAGATCGCGTGATCAGTGCATGTTCAGTCAGCGTGATCAGTGCATGATCAGCCGTGATCAGTGCATGATCAGCCGCGTGATCAGTGCATGATCAGTCACGTGATCAGTGCATGATCAGCCGCGTGATCAGTGCATGATCAGCCACGTGATCAGTGCATGATCAGCCACGTGATCAGTGCATGATCAGCCCGCGTGATCAGTGCATGATCAGCCGCGTGATCAGTGCATGATCAGCCACGTGATCAGTGCATGATCAGTGCGTGATCGGTGCATGATCATCCGCGTGATCAGTGCATGATCAGCCGCGTGATCGGTGCATGACGATAGCCGCGTGATCAGTGCATGATCCGTCCGTGATCAGTGCATGATCAGCCCGTGATCAGTGCATGATCAGCCCACGTGATCAGTGCATGATCAGTCACGTGATATGTGCATGATCAGTCCGTGATCAGTGCATGATCAGTCCCGTGATCAGTGCATGATCAGCCGCGTGATCGGTGCATGATCAGCCACGTGATCAGTGATCAGTGCGTGATCTGTGCGCGATCAGCCGCGTGATCAGTGCATCGATCCGGGGTGATCATTGCACGGCGTGATCAGTGCATGCACAGTCACGTGATCGG